>NC_090765.1:8087824-8178998 GCF_036898095.1 Palaemon carinicauda | reverse complement strand
AGGTTAAGTTATGAAGATTGTGGCATTATTAAACATACTATTTACTGTGATGTAAGTGTTTTCGCCTTTGGGGACCATATAGGGGACTGTGTTGATTGTGTATCATCCATCCTAACCTAATGTAGGAACCCCTATATGCACCCTATCCCCCTGCCTGCGAGCATTCCCTCTGAGTAGTCTTGCTTTCCCTTCTATATAGGAGAATCTTGTCTACAAACAGAGTATTTATCGCTTCTCTGCCTACCCTAAGGGAATGACCCTCCCTTAGGGTCGTGACCGAGAGATAAGGAAGGCCCTGCCCGTCCTCAGTTGCACCTGGTTGGGTTACTCCTTCCTCCCTGCAACTAGCGATGTGTCTTTCAAGCTTTCCTAGCCTAGGAGTTAGCCCTCCTACTCTCGGTTAAGCTATGGGGGTTGATTCTGCCCTATTATAGTTTGAGACGGTACATCTGTACCGTTCTCATTCTGGGCATACCTACCCTAGGTTAGGGAGCGTTCTCCCTTACCTTGGTGGCCGTTCTCATACAGAGTCTCCTCTATAGAAAGACCTATTCTTCCCCCTCCCCACCTTTCCCTTTGGTGTAGGCTTGCCTACACACATCTGTCCTTAGTCCTACAACTCCTCCCTTGGGTGGAGTGGTAGGGCTAGTTGTTCTCCTGCTGAGCTGGCCACTTTGGTTAGGCATACCCTTCATAGCGTTCTATGGGGGTGGTTGCCGGCGGCTGGTCCTGCCGGCGGGGGATTCCCCCCTCTTGAGTGCCCTCTAACCCTCCCTTGGGTTACCCCCAGGCACCCGGCCTACTACCGGCTCTGCCGCCGGATGCTAGGAGTATCCACTTCCTATCATGAGTGCACTCTCTCCGGACGGATGCCGGAGGGGTATGGGATCTTACCCCTTCCATCCCTCCTTACCTTTCTCTCTTTCTATCCTGGTGCCGGTCCCTTGCCGTCTCTACTGCGGCGATAGCCGCCACTACCTCAGGTGACATTCTTTCATATAAGATGCCTCCCCCCTCTAAGACGTCAGCCTTCCGTGTGCCGGAGGCCTGCCGCCTTCCGTCGACATACAGCCGACGTCCCCACCCCTCATTTTACCTAGTAACAGCCGGCCGACTTTCGGAGTCGGACACCCGCATGCCGGCATTGATTGCCGGCAATCTAGGTATACAACCATATACATATCTATCTTATGAATTGATCCAAGGCTCACCATGCCGTCAGCCAGAGCCGCCACCCCCATGCCGACGACCCGCCGCTGTGCCGGCGGTCGCCACGATGGTATTATCCTTTAGATACTCAGTGTGTCTGTCTTGATGCCTTCCACCCTGCAGGACCGGCCTCCGGTGTGCCGTGGGTCTGCCGGCACCCTCATGAGACGTTAAGGGACATGCATCCCTTCCATGCCTGCCGGCAACATGCCGACAGTCAATATACTGCAGCCAGATGGCTTGGCCACTTCTATATAGGTATTGTCTTACCATCCAAGATTGTGGCTATGCTGTTTGATTGCATATTACAATATTCCAGCATACTCTGTGTATCTTAGTGCAGTCGATTGCCGGAACCTACATTTAATAGGGGTTTATCCTATACCCCTTCTCCTCCAGGGATCTGAGCGGCCTCAGACCCTGCTACACTCTGCGGGCAATTTCTGTTAGAAGCCTAGCTTGCCTCATCCATATGGATTTCCCTCATTGTGACCTTCGAACACAAAAGAAATTGTCTACAGATAAGGTTACGGTAACCGGCTGGGCGGGATTCACAAGTATGTGTCTATCTACTTCCTTTCCCGCTCATTAATCTAAAGCATTAATATGCCTTATAATTAAATTAATTTTAAAAATTTAGCTTAAGATATCTTAATTTTAGAGTAATGTAAGTCATTCTTATGCCTTCCATGTACTCATGATCTCTTTCTTTTACAGGAGGAGTATATGAAGTGTGAGAGCAACTTCAGCGGGGTGAAGCGCCCGGACTTCTATGGGCACAAGGCGTGCCGGACCCACGCCAAGAAAGGCGACCTGAAGTATTGGGACCCGCAGAACTGTACAGTCTGCAAGAGTCGTTTGGTCGAGGCGTTCGACAATCCTTCATCTGCGGAGGCAAGGGACAACGCTAGAGAGAAGCTACGCAAATGGGTGCGTGGCTTCCAGAAGAACGCCACCGGACCGTATCTTCCCAACGAAGACTTGAGGGCCTTGGTTTTCCCAAAGGTATCTAAAGACTCTGTGGTCCCCCGTGATCAGATCCCCACCGTCCAGATCGTGGTGGAACCTGATGTTGTCAAGGCCTAGTCCATGCATGAGTGCCATCTAGATTCCGACAACGTGGAACGTATGTCGGAAGTGTCGAAAGAAACGGAGAAGAACCTCATGAGCGAGGAACTTGACTATGAGGAAGATCAGGTGGAATACCCTGATTTGGAGAACGAAGTTGCTCCTGCTCCTGCTCCCGCAACAACTCCTGCCCCGTCCGAGGAACCTGTTCCTTCGACTTCTGCCACCCCGAATCCTCTTCCATCGGCCACTCAAGAGGTCTTCAAGATGCTTGAAGCCCTCAAGGAAAGAAAGCTACGAGAAACTCAGGAGCAATTCCAGACGACTCTAGTTAGCCTTAAGCAACCGAAAAGGATTTCGGTTAAGGACCTCCCCACCTGCTCGGAAGCTAACCCATGGAGATATGCCAAGCATATGCCAATTACAACTGGCAAAATCTACATCAGTGAAAGGGTTGGCTCTATCTTGCTGGAAGAAGTGGAGTTCTTTCCAAATTTTGAGGCTTATCCGGACTGTTACGTCCGGCTCAGGTCCGAACCAGCCTCAAAGGAGGAGACCGAACCGAAGGAGGTTATCATGTTCGATCTCGCGAAGGCCCAAGCTATGTTAGCCCAGGCGGTGAAGAGTAGGGGTTTCACCAACTCCAAGATGCCGGCGCTTAGCAAGAAGCATCCAACCTTCGTTGTGCCAAATGCTGCGACCTTCCCCTTCATCGAAAAGGCCTTCACAGCGGTCTTAAAGGCAGTGGAGGAAGGGAAACCTTGCCCTACACTGGAGGAGTGCAGACCCTTCTCCATTACTGTTCCTCCCGATGATAGGCACTGGAAAGACATCCAGTCAACCTTCACGGTAGGGAAACTAGAGCCTGACGTAGCCGGTCGTCAATTCAATGAGGACCTCCCAAGGCTAAATGATCACCTCCTTCGTAGGGAACAGGATACGAAGGAGAGGCTTGCCGCGTCGCTGTCCCACCAGGTACAGCTGGAACTTATGGCCGGGGATACTAGAATCCCGGACTTTTATATGGTCCTAGCCAAATCGCACTTGGCAACGGTGACAAAGGACCTATATAGCTTCACCTATATAGCCGCCACGGAGAATAGGAACCTTCTCCACTAGTGTGGCATGTCAAGAAAGAGGAAGTCAGGATGATGGCCCTCAGCCTAAGAGGAAAACTCAGAAGCCAAAACCCCAGCAACGTCAACAGAGACGACAGTTTCCAGGTCCCGCTACTCCCCAAGTGGCCACACAGCCACAAGAGACCTTTCAGTTGGTCCCCCAACCGGTGGTGTCACAGTCACCGGTCTTCACACCTGCGTATGAGCAACACTCTAATACCTTTCGTCCCAGAAGTAGCGGCTCAAGAAGAGGCTCCGGCAGAGATTCTTCTCGCCGTCCCTCCAGAGGCAGAGGAGGAAGGGGAGCTAGCGGCCGAGGTGGCAAACCCTCGGGACACCAGAAGCAATGAAGTGCTTCCGGTGGGAGGAAGACTCCGCCAATTCCAGGATCGTTGGACCTTCGATCCCTGGGCACACAGCATCATCAAGAAGGGACTAGGCCGGAGCTGGACTCAACCACCCCAAGCCTTCCAGCAATTCTTCCAACAGTCAACCCCCCTCCTGGAAGAATATGTCCTAGAACTCTTGAACAAGAAGGTGATAAGGAGGGTAAAGTCAACCAGGTTCCAAGGAGACTATTTTGCGTTCCCAAGAAAGACTCCGACAAACTCAGAGTCATTCTAGACTTATCCCCTCTCAACAAGTTCATTGCGAACAACAAATTCAAGATGCTGACTCTGCAACAAATAAGGACCCTTCTGCCTCAAAGGGCCTACACGGTCTCCATAGACCTGGCGAATGCCTACTGGCACATTCCAATTAATCATTACGCTTCCTCCTACCTAGGATTTCGACTCCAAAGGAAAAGTTACGCCTTCAGGGCCATGCCCTTCGGGCTCAACGTGGCTCCACGGATCTTCACCAAGCTGGCAGACGCAATCGTCCAACAGCTCCGTCTTCAGGGCGTCCAAGTGATGGCCTACCTAGACGACTGGTTAGTCTGGGCGACATCGCCCGAAGATTGTGTAAGAGCCTGCAACAAAGTTTCCCAGTTCCTAGAGCATCTGGGATTCAAGATAACCGCCGAAATCTCGCCTCTCTCCAGCTCAGAAGTTCCAATGGTTGGGAATCCATTGGGATCTTCAGTCACACCGCCTTTCCATCCCACAGAAGAAAAGGAAGGAAATAGCAGGATCTGTCAGAAGACTTCTAAAATCCAAACAGATCTCAAGACGACAGCAGGAACAAGTCCTCGGCTCTCTACAGTTCGCCTCTGTAACAAACCCAGTGCTTCGCGCACAGCTAAAGGATGCCGCGGGAGTCTGGAGACGTTTCGCATCCATCGCTCGAACAGACCTCAAGAGACGGCTTCCAAACAGACTTCGCTCACTTTTAAAGCCGTGGTCGGAAGCAAAGGCCCTGAAAAGGTCCATTCCTCTTCAACACCCGCCTCCATTGATCAACATCCACACGGACGCTTCACTGGAGGGTTGGGGAGGTCACTCCCACCAACGACAGGTTCAATGAACATGGTCTCCCCTATTCAAGACGTTTCACATCAACATCTTGGAGGCCATGGCGGTTCTTCTCACCCTGAAGAAACTCTCCCCGCCTCCCTTGATCCACATTCGTCTGACAACTCGGTGGTAGTCAGATGTCTCAATCGTCAGGGCTCGAGATCGCCCCAGATAAATCAGGTACATCTTCCGATCTTTCGTTTGGCAGAAAAGAAGAAATGGCACTTGTCTGCAGTTCACCTACAAGGATTCCGCAACGTGACGGCGGACGCTTTATCAAGGACAAGCCCAATAGAGTCGGAATGGTCTCTAGACGCAAGGTCATTCTCCTTCATCTCTCACCAAGTCCCGGAACTTCAGATCGATCTCTTCGCGACGAGCGACAACAATCAACTTCCTCGATATGTGGCCGCGTACGAGGACCCCAAGGCAGAAGCAGTGGATGCTATGTCACTGGATTGGAACAGATGGTCCAGGATATAACTGTTCCCTCCCCCCAACCTTCTGCTGAAAGTCCTCTCCAAACTGAGAACCTTCAAAGGGACAGCGGCCCTAGTGGCTCCCAAGTGGCCCCGGAGCAATTGGTACCCTCTGGTCCTGGAGCTGCAGCCCACGCTGATCCCCCTACCGGGCCCAGTCCTCTCTCAACAAGTACAGAAGTCGACTGTCTTCGCTTCATCACTGGAAGTCAGGGACCTTCATCTCATGATTTTCTCTCCTTAGCCGCAAAGAAAAGGTTTGGAATCTCGAAGAAAAGTTTAGACTTCCTCGAGGAATACAAGACTGAATCTACAAGACGGCAATACGAATCTTCCTGGAGAAAGTGGGTCTCTTTCGTCAAGGCAAAAAATCCTGCGGAAATCACCATTGATTTTTGTATGTCCTTCTTCATTCACCTTCATGGACAAGGCTTAGCAGCCAACACGATTTCCACCTGCAAATCGGCTTTGACTAGACCACTCCTGTACGCCTTCCAGATTGATTTGTCCAGTGATATCTTCAATAAATTACCAAAGGAATGCGCTAGACTACGCCCAGCACCTCCACCAAAACCTATCTCCTGGTCCCTGGACAAGGTGCTCCATTTTGCCTCTAACCTGGACTACAATTCGTGCCCTCTAAAAGACTTGACTCAAAATGTTATCTTCCTTTTTGCTCTCGCCTCGGGAGCCCGAGTCAGTGAAATAGTGGCATTATCAAGAGAAGAGGGTCATATCCTATTCACAGATACAGGAGAGCTTACCCTTTTCCCCGATCCGACGTTTCTCGCTAAGAATGAACTACCCACCAAGAGATGGGGCCCTTGGAGAATCTGCCCCCTGAAGGAAGATGTCTCTCTATGCCCAGTGGAGAGTCTTAATTGATTGATTGATTGAAAGTTTTCTGGCATCCTGACATCTAAGGTCATTGACGCCGATACCATTTACTGTATATGAAAATTAAAAGCAAATTCGATTAAAACCATAAAAAATTAAGAAGTCATTACAATAGTTAAATAGTTTTCAGAAGACCTGCTTCTGAAATAAATCTAAAAATTCCGCTCGCATAGTAAGACACATCATGTCCAAGAATCTTGGCAAGGATAACCTGCCATCCTCACCTCGAGCCTCAAACAGATATCTATTTCTTAAGTTAGTAAAATTAGGGCATTCGGTCAACAAATGCCTCACTGTTAAAGGTACTAAGCAGTCCTCGCAATACGGTTGGTGTTGGCCCTTCAGCAGAAACTCGTGTGTCAACCGTGTGTGACCAATACGGAGACGACAAAGAGTCGTCTCCCATTTTCGGGGAATCATGTTATACCTCCAAGGTGATATGATATTTGTTACTTCCCTCATTTTATTGCCATCTTGACTATCCCAGTGCTGTTGCCATTTATCACATACCAATTTCTTGATGTAAGGTAGGAAATCGTTACATGGAATGGGATACCTCCTTGGTAGCAACTCGGATGCCGCATTCTTCGCCAGTAAATCTGCCTTCTCATTCCCAGACACACCTACATGTGCTGGAACCCAACAAAATCGAACAGTTATACCTTTCCGTCCAATAATAAAAAGCCATTCTAAAATCTTTAAAACTAGAGGGTTACTAGAATTAAAAACTTTTAAAGCTTGAAGAACACTCCTTGCATCACTAAAAATTGTAAAATTACCCTCCTTTTCCAAAGCTATTTTTTCAATAGCGGTTAATATGCCATACAGTTCGGCAGTAAATATGGAAGCTGTTAGAGGAAGTGCACCTCTACAATTAAAATCATTACTATGTACTCCAAATCCAACGCCAGCATCAGATTTGGAGCCATCAGTATATATAAAAGTGGATCCTCTATGTTCTTCAACATGTTCCATAAAAAGAGACCTGGATTCTAAGTCAGTCAAATTCTTCTTAACTCCAATAAAGTATCTACAAAAAGATATGTCAGGTAATTTCCATGGAGGCGTTGATGATACCTTGAATGGAAGCACCTTATTTCTAATTATATCCAGATTGTTTAATAATTGGTTAACCCGAAACCCAAAAGGTTGAGGAGATTTTGGGTGCAACTCAAAGTAGGTTGAGTGCCTTACAAGGCTTGCAGTTTGAAAGGCTGAAGAATTGGGGAGTCTTTGCAATCTAAACCAATACCGAATAATAGAGGACATTCGGTAAAGGTCCAGAGGCAACTCCCCAGCATCAACAAGGAGACTTGTGATAGGGGAGGTTCTAAAGGCTCCTGTGGACAATCTAATGCTAGCATGATGTATTGAATCTAGTATTTTTAACCGGCTTGGGGTTGCTGAGGAGTATATTTCGCATCCATAACTAATTTTGAAAAATATCAAGGCCTTGTATAATTTTAAAATTGTATTGCGGTCTGCCCCCCATGATGTATGGGACAAGACTTTTAAAAGATTCATAGCTTCAACACATTTAGCTTTTAATGTTTTTAAGTGAGAAACCCATGTAAGCCTACAATCAAATATCAACCCTAAAAATTTTGCTTCACTTGCACATGGGATCCGTTGACCTTTGATGTATATATCCGGGTCTGGATGTACTCCCCGTATACGACAGAAATGGACAATTGTAGTTTTACTTGTTGAGAACTTAAATCCATTCATATCGGCCCAATGGATAATTTTATCAATAGAGAGTTGGATTTTTCTCTCAACCATTGCCATTCTGGCTCCAGCAAATGATATGGAGAGATCATCCACAAATAATGTTGCAAGAACATCCCGGGGAATGACTGAGGATATCCCATTAATTGCTAGTGCAAAAAGGGTCACACTCAGCACACTCCCCTGAGGAACTCCTCCTTCCTGGCATTTACTCTGTGATAGAGCTTCCCCAACTCTCACTTGGAAAACCCTATGTGAAAGAAATGACTGGATGAACAGTGGTAGCTCACCTCTCAATCCGCACTCATGGATTCTTTTAAGTATACCGTATCTCCATGTGGTATCATATGCCTTTTCAAGATAAAAAAAAAACTGTCACATGGTGCTGTTTGGAAGCAAAGGCTTCACAAATGGAGGACTCAAGTTGTATCAGCACACCAGTCGTTGAGTGCATTTTCCTGAATCCACATTGAATGGGTGATAAAATATTCTTCTTTTCAAGGTGCCAAATCAGTCTTGCATTGACCATCTTCTCCATGATTTTACATAAACAAGATGTCAATGCAATAGGTCGGTAGTTTGCTGCTAAAAACTTGTCCTTACCGGGTTTTAAAAAGGCTAAAATAATGGCTAGTTCCCAAACACTTGGATAACTATGATCATGCCATATTCTATTAAAAATGCTTAACATAAATAACTTTGTATTAAAAGGTACATGTTTAATCATTGCATATGGAATTCCATCGGGTCCAGGGGCTGTATCGTTACAAGTAGCAAGAGCAGAATCAAATTCTCTTTCAGTAAAAGGAGAATTGTATGACTCTTGCTTTCTTGTTGCGAAGTTTAAAACTTTCTTTTCTTCATTGCTCCTATATTGGTGACCAGGAGCTGCTTCACACTTGCACGATACATTTGAAAAATGGTCAGCCAGGGCATTGCTAACTTCGGTTGCCCCAGTCATATACTGGCCATTTATCTTTAACACTGGTGGTGGGTTTGGGGTGAATTTTCCTGCTATCTTTTTTACTTTCCTCCACACAGATGATGTTGGTGTTCTACTGTTAATGGAGGAAACAAAGGACATCCAAGACTGGCGCCTAGCTTCTTTCATGGCACGGCGGAACTGTGCTCTACATTTCTTGTATATGACTAAATTCTCCTCATTACGGTGCATGCGCAATCGAGTTAAAGACTTTCTTGTGGCTCTGTGCAGGGCAGTTAGTTCTGACGACCACCAGGGGACTGGTCGTCGTCTGAATATCCCAGTTGTTTTGGGAATGAAATTCACTCCTGCTGTGTGAAGAGTTCCATTAAGTAAGTCTATGGCATCATCAACACTTTCAAACTGTTCTGCATTTCCTTCAATTTCACTTAACTCCCGAAATCTATTCCAGTCCGCCTTATCAAGATTCCATCGAGGTGATCTTTGTAAAGGTGGACCATTGTTGGTGTTTATAATGATTGGTGCATGATCACTAGTATGCCAATCATCTAATGTTCTCCAATTAAAATCGAGAAGACAGTTAGAGCTTGCAACTGATAGGTCAATGCAGGACAAGGTACCTGTCTGTACATGAAAATGTGTGGGCTCTCCTGTATTGAGGAGTCCGACATCTTCATTCTCCAAAATTGACGATATAATATTACCCCTTGCATTTGCTAAAACATCACCCCATAAAGGATGTCTACTATTAAGGTCTCCTAGTAAGAGAAAGAGTTGTATTCACCCCATAAAGGATGTCTACTATTAAGGTCTCCTAGTAAGAGAAAGGGTTGTATTCACCCCATAAAGGATGTCTACTATTAAGGTCTCCTAGTAAGAGAAAGGGTTGTGGGAGTTGTTTAATCACCTCTACTATATTATCATATGAGATGTTATCATTTGGAGGAAAGTAAAGAGAACAGATTGTGTATTTTCTCCCTATATCAATCTGTACAGCCACTGCCTGCAGAGGGGTACAGATAGACAAAGATATTTGGGGAACATCTCGACGAACGTATATAAGACTTCCCCCATGGCTCCCTGCTCGTTGATCATATGGTGTCCTATAGCTAACATACTCTCGAGGACAAGGAGTATTAGCATCGAGCTTGCTTTCTTGTAGACATACTGTTATAGGGGAGTGCTCACGTATGAGGAGCTTAAGTTGTTCATATTTCGCCCTTAAACCCTGGCAATTCCATTGCAGAATGGAGGAAAAAACTATGTTTTATTTTTTGGAAGACACCTTAGATGATGTCTTCCCAATGGCACTGTTTGATCTAACAATGTTTCCCGGAGGTAACTCTAGAGAGGATCTTGATATAGTGGGTTTTGTGTTTCTCTTTTTCTTTGTGTCCTTTTGATCTAATTGTTGAGGAGGATGGTGGACCTCAACTTGAATTTCTGATTGGTTCAATTTACCTTCTAGTTGTTCAGAAACATCAGCAGACAAGATATCATATTTATTGGAAGTCGTGACTTTAATGTTTCTTATGGTAGGAAGAGAGAGGGAGGGAGGTCTCTCTCTTTTTCGATTAAAAGGTTGTGATCTGTCAGGTTTTTGCACCTTCCCCACTACAGGTTCACCAGGTAAATTGGTTTCGAGTGCAACCTCCATCAGATCAGGCAAGGAAACGGCCTGTGAGAGGTTTGTACTATTGTTTAAAATCGGAGTAGTTGGCTTTTGAATAATTTTCAGATCTTTAAGTGTCCGTTTTGATTTTTCCACAATTTCTGGATATAGATTTTCGATGGGACTTTCAACCTCTTTAACTACTTTCATTTGTTTCTTTATCTTAGAAGTAGAGATATAATTTTCGTCTGTGTGGTTTGACAAGTTTTTCTTCAGAACCATTGAAAAAGGTTGCCCTGGTCTTATTTGCTTTTCAAGAGCTCTTTTACGAGCCTCTCTAAAAGTAACCCTTTCCATGGTCCTAATGGCCTGGATTTCTTTTTCAAAAATAAACTTTACACAGCTTTTAGATGTAGCTGGGTGTGCTTCCCCACAATGTATGCAATTAGGGTTTTCTATGCATACCCCATGACTACTTTTTCCACAGTTGGCACAAACAGCTGGCTTATTGTTTAGTTTTTCTTTACATTTCTGGCTTAAATGGCCATACATTTGGCAATGATAACATCGCAATGGTGACGGGATATATGGTTTTACCTTCAAAGATAGCCATCCAGCTTTTATAACATTTGGTAATCGGCATTGATCAAATGTTATAATCAGAGTAGCAAGAGGGATATGTTGTTCTCCAACTCTCTTTCTCATTCTGACTACTTTAACTACTCCTTGACTTTTCAGTTCATCCTCGATTTCTTTCTCCTCTATATCCAACAATTCTGGAGCATATATCACACCTCTACTCTGGTTGAAAGTAGGGTGTGAAACGCATTTTACGCTATGACCATTCAATGTTGTAAGTGTTTTTAACCTTTCACCTTGTAATGGGGACAGTGTCTCTATCAAGAGACTTCCATTTCCCTGGGGTAAAATTTTTGGCTGCCCTCCACATAAAGTAACTATTTCTCTATTAGCTTTAAAAACATTTATACGCTCATTTCTTCCGTTTTCAAATTCCAAGATAAAAATTTTTTCATAATTCACTACTTCATAGTGACCAGGTAATACTTCTACTTTTCTATATCTTTCTGTACTGTCATCATTTTTCACTCTCTCTCTCTCTTCTTCTCTAGCATTTTATTATTCACATGACGTGAATAAGGTTCTAACGTTACAATGTTAGAACCCGAGTTGGAGCTGTCTGTACCGAGGTCCATGTTTGTATTTTCCAGGTCGTCAACAGAGGTGTTGGGTTTTTTTGAAAAAGCAAGCCGGGTTATCCACCTCTTATCGGAGGATGTCAGTCCTCCTATCCCATGTGGCCCAACACGAGAAGAGGCTTCAGCGGGGACTAGTCCTCTATTAGAGAGGGGCTGCCTCTCTTAAGGTGGGCGTACACTGGTCAGTGGGGGTAGTTAGCCCCTCCCACCGTCGACTCCAATGCCTGGCGTCACCCATTACCCGCAAATATGGGTGACTTAAGACCGGATCACTGGAGCCCGACTCTTAACAGACTTGGTCTGCACCCAATGGGGTCTGCCAGAGGGTGATGGCGTCTAAATTGGCACAGGTTGAGATGGAATGCAGTCCATCCCACACTCTGCCAAATACAAAGCAGCATCCAAAGTAAAATCGAACATGCCAAAGTCGTCAACAATATCGAGCCCAAAAGGAAGAGATGGGAGAAAAAAAGAAATAATCAAAAGTAAAAGAGAAAGTGCTGACTGATTTAGTTGAATCGACAGCTGGGCACCGAGGTCCAATGGGAAGTAGTTCCCACTGTTCATTAGAGCCCAGCAGCTAATCCCTAAGCCCCCCATCCTCATCAAGGCTTCAATATCTGGGGGGTGGAGAGTCTTAAGGTCTATCTTCGAAGAACTTCAGACTTCGGTGGAGGACAACTCTTCAAAGGAGAAACATCGGGTAGCGACCTGTCACTGAAACAACTAAGAGAGAAAATCACCTACTTCATTCACAGAGCGGATCCTGACAGTACACCCGCAGGTCATGATCCTAGAAAAGCCACGTCTTCTCTGAACTTCTTCCAGAGTATGGATTTCGAAAGCCTCAAGAGCTTCACAGGATGGAAATCATCACGCGTTTTCTTCAAGCACTATGCAAAGCAAGTACACGAAGTTAAACATTTTGTGGTAGCCGCAGGTAGTGTTATGAAACCTACTGTTTAAATCTGCATAGAACGGCGAGTTACTTGGGACTTTAACTCTACGGGTATCTGTGTTGACCCTTTGGTGATACATAGTGATTTCATGGACACTTAGTGTTTCTAATAGACTGTTCTTACCAAGGTGAAATGTCATAGACTTTACTTGAGGGCCACATGCTCTAGGGCATGATGTGTTTTCTTTGAAAAAGACTGACGTTCCTCTGGAACTTGTGTTTCTAAAAAGTAAAAATTTCTTTTCAGATTCAAGATTGAAGTCTTTATTTTCTATGTACATTATTCTTTATTATTGTAATTAAACTTTACATTTATTATTGTAATTACTACAACAATAATCTGCAATTTTTGAAATAAAATGTCTATTTTATTACATGTGCGTCTCTCTCCGCTCCTATTCTTTATTAAGAAATATACGATTGTTATAGTTTAATTTACCTCTTTCCCTCTAAAGGAGAAGAATAATATATGTAATTGTATTATATACTCAGTCATGCTTTGATAATATTCCTACCTGAATATTAACCTTTGTCCTGCCTCCGAGACCAGATTGATCTCTCCTCCAGGGAGTGTAGTAAATGTTATTTACTTACCTATGCTTGATAATATTCCTACCCGAATATTAACCTTATGTCTTGTTTCCGAGTCCAGCACGAACTCTCCACAGGGTGAGTAGCTCTTCAATGATCGCTTCGAGATGTTACTATTTCCACCAGGACTTCTCTGCCAGGGGGGCAGGAAGCTAGTTCTTCACGGAATCTCTAGTAAGGACATGTTACATACCTCTATTCGAAGCCCTTGGCACTTGCATAAAAAAGGGGAAAAATTCCACGATACATTAATTCTCTGGTACACTTCCATCAGGGCGTCATGGCTTGAGCCCAAAAAACGGATTTTGAGCGAAGCGAAAAATCTATTTTTGGGTGAGATAGCCATGACGTCCTGATGGACCCTCCCGTCTATTCTAGTCCAGCCTTTCAGGCACCGCCCTGACCTGCTGTATCATGGAGATTAGCAAAAGCTGGGCTCAGGATGAGGACGGACGTGACGTCATTTAGCAATGGCGCCCGTTTGTTTACGTCTCGAGTACCAAAAGCAGCCACGGATGAGTGTAACTGTGGAACGGCTCCCCAGTTATTCTCCACCTTTCCATATCAAAGTGTTAACTCTATATGGGGTGCAGCTAGCTATGTGGCGTGTTAATACATGCATCCCCAGTTGATATACGATATCCTAGAGGGAAACCTTTAGGGTACTCGCACCAGAAGTTAGAATTCTGTGATAACCTTTAGTTTAATTCTCTGGGAATATCCACTGTAGTTAAATATACCCTAAGAAGCTACTGAAGGAACCTTCCATCAGGACGTCATGGCTATCTCACCCAAAAATCGATTTTGAGCGAACTTAGGCCATGTCATGCTGATGGAAGTTCCTTCATTAGTAGCTTCCTAAGTATATGTGACCACAGTGATATATCCCAGAGAATTTACCGAAGGTATCCAGAATTCTAACTCCTGGAGCGAGTATCCCTTAAATTTCTTCAAGGGATATCGCATAAGGACGTAACTTGACACATCTCATAGCTATTTACACCCCAAATAGCCTTTCACTTCGAGAGGAAAAAGTGGCAAGAAAATAAGAGAGTCGTTCAAGAGGTAAAACTGTTCGACTCTCCTAAAGTACTGTCAATAGTTCGGCCATCCGCCGCATCACGGCGCCACCAAACCATTTCTTTCGTTTGTAGCTTTGCTGACCAGTTTTTCCCTGTGTTATCTCGCTATTTTCGAAGCTTTTCTGCTTGAATTATGGATTCCCCAGCTTCATCAGCTTCTGGAAAGTTAAGTAATATCTTTGAATTGTGTAAATGTAAGCTCTTGCCAGTTTTGCTTTTCGATTGATATCGTGATTAACGTAACAAGAGCTACTGCCAGCCGGAAGGCGTCATGACGCGATCGTTCTTTTGTTCATTTAGGTAGAAAGATCGATATTCCCGGCATCCTTACTTTAATAACTTTAGCTATTTAGTATTTTAGCTAGGGATTTTTATATTATGTCTTTGTTGTCGTGAATTTGGCGATAATTTCGAGCCTCACGAGTGCTAGGCTTCTAGCCTAGGCACTTTCACACCTCATGCATGATATAACCTTCCTGGTAAAGTTGTATTGAAGCTCAGGCAATATTTTATACAATTAAGATACAGTATTACTATTTTCTTTTCCTCTTCCATTATAGTATACCAGAGTCACGTAGAACGTTTCTCTAAGGTCTCTAGCTTAACGCAAATATTTTTACAATTAGCACCCTCTCAACCCGGAGCCTACCCTAATAGCTTTAGTGCTTTAGTATACTTTATATGTCCCCATTACTCTTGTATTGTCCTTAGGAGTAAGATAGATATCATTGCCCCTTTAAGTCAATACTATCTCTATGAGTTATAAGAGTAATTCCCTTTCCCTCTGATTAGCCTAGGCTATCCTCTGCTAATTTACTGTAACCTATGGTTGGGTAAATTTTCCGGGGCGTTTCGTTTCCCTCTCCTTTTCTCTGAGCTGGCAACTGAGTAGCTTGTCAGCATTGAGTTTGGAGTTGGGGATGGGACATCAGAGTAAGTCTGTGTTGGCATCTAGCTACCCGGATTTATACCCGCAACTGAGTAGCTTGTCGGTATTTCAGTAGGGCTAGTTGCAGTTCAGGAGGCTTGCCTCCCTAGATCTTGTAGAGGCTATTGTTGCACAATTTCCTCTTTATGGTCTAGCAGACAGTCATGTATCAGGGGTTTTTAACGGGAGGATAGGTTTCTTCCCGGTTTAGACTCCTGGTACGAGATTCTGTTCTCTTGAGTTCGTTTTCGGACGTTCTCTCATTGCCTAACCCAACCTGGGGAATTGACTTCCCTTAGTTGAGGCCTATATGAGGACAGAATCCTTCAGGTTAAGTAATGCCTTAGGGTATTGCTTTACTTATGGGCTATTCACCCCTTCCCCGCTATCTCTTTCGTGTTGAATGACCCAACACCCTTATGGCCGTGGTTCTACATAGGCTCCTCTGGATGTCTGTAGACCTGGCTTGAGTTTTTCTGTCAGTGCCTGGTTAGGTTACTGACAGATAACCTCATTTCTTTGAGTGTTCCTTAGAGTCCTCCCTTGGACTGCCTTCCATATCCCTTAAGATGGGATATGGTTGAGTGGAAGCCCGAATTGATTTCCCTCTTCCACTGGCACACTCTTTCAGGATGTAGACGTCATAGCTGATTCTTTGCCGTCTTCTATCCTTATCTTTCTCTCTTTCTTTCTATCATGGGCTGTAGTCGGCAGTTATTCTGCCGACAATTTGGGTTGGCTAGCCTAACAGTTCGCCGTTTCTCTTACCTCGGACATCGTTGTTCGATGCTGTTGGTGAGTGGGTAGGCCTGCCTGCCGGCAACTGAGTAGCTTGTCGGCAACTGGCCAATGCCTTCCACCCATAGTGTAGCCAGCTGTGGCTAGCAGGCCCGGCAGATGCCGGCCTGCTGGCATACGCTGACTAGCCCATCATGCCGACAATGTCGGCAGGTCGACACTATATTTTTATTTACGGTAGTTGCCGGCAGGCTCGGCAGACGCCTGCCTGCCGGCATTTACTGACTGGCCCTCATACCGACGACGTCGGTGGGGCCGGCAGTGTTGGCGGGATCTGCAGTGTCGGCAAGGCCGGCAGTGTCGGCAGGGCCTGCAATGTCGGCAGGGCCGGCAATGTCGGCAGTGTCGGGCAACTGCTGTATCCAGAAAAATATGAAAAATTTTTCCAACCTACAAGTGGTTCTTGTGTAGCCATTTGTGAGACCATCATAGAGAGATGATTCTCTCTTATTTTAATGGTTATATCCATTAAAATTATCCACTGTTTTGAACATTATAAGAGGTTGTGTCAAGTAGACACTATATATATCTTGGATATTCCCTCTGTTATTTAATTCCTTGTGAATTTCATGGTTCAATACAGGAAGGGGTCATGGCAAATGGCTGGATGGGAAACACATGTGGGTGTCTTTCCTACTATAGCTTACCCTATCCAAGCTAAATATAATAAATGTATTATGTTGAAAATTGGGAATTTCACAGAAAACTCATTTGCTTTTCTTTTCTTTACAGGAGGAGCATCCCGAGTGCGGGAACAACTTTTGTAGGGTCCGCAGCAAGGACTTCTACGGACATGGCGTGTGTAGATCTCACGCCCGCTGTTCTGTCACCAAAGGGGCCCTCAAGTACTGGGACCCAGAGGCTTGTGCTGTGTGTGACAAGTTGGTTAAGGAGGCTTTTGATGATAAAAAATCTGTGGAGTCTAGGGATGCAGCTAGGATTACGCTGCGGAAATGGGCTAGAGGTTTTCAAAAGAATACCTCGGGCCCATACCTTCCTAATGCTAGGATGAGGGACTGTCTCTTCCCCGGAGCTCGTGACGAGGCCGTTATTCCCCAGACTAAACCTGCGATCCCCTTGGTGCAACTCCCGGTTCAGAAACCTGGAGACCCTGACGTGGCGGATGCTTTGGAGAGCGTCCACTTGGACAACAATATGTCTGTCGTTTCCGAGGAGACTGAGAAGAATCTCCTCGTAGAAGAGTTAGAACAGGAGGCAGTTGTTCCTCCTTCTAACGAGGTTGAGAATGCTGAAGCGGTATCAGTTTCTTCAGCGGCTGTGGTGGAACCAGCTCCATCAACCTCTTCGCAACCGCCTCATCTGGAGGCGCTTACGACCACCTTGCAATCTCTGATGTCGATGGTGTACGACTTGCAGAAGAATTCGTCAGAGAAAGAGACTACTTTCCGATCAGAGATCGAGCAATTGGTTTCCTCGCGCTTAGCCCCGAAGAAACTAAATGTGAAGGACCTCCCTGTGTTCTCCGATGTTAACCCGTGGAGGTACGCGGAGCACATGCCTATGTCAGCAGGCAAGATTTTCCTTTTGGAGAAACTGGGTACCGTCCCAGTGGAGGAGGTAGAGTTCTGGCCCAGCAGGGCATCCTACCCGGATTGCTATGTCCGGCTCAGAACTGAACCGGCATCCAAAGAAGAGACGGAGCCCAAGGAAGTAATTGTCCTTGAGCTTACTAAAGCACAGGCTTTGTTTTCCACAAAGCTAAAGGAGAGGGCATTCACTTGCCCAAAGGTGCCGGCATTAAGCAAGAAACATCCATCGTTTATTGCTGACCCTCAACGTGCTTTTCCCTTTATGGATAAAGGGTTTAAAGCAGCTCTGAATGCTGTGAGGGCAGGAAAGCCCTGCCCCACACTGGAAGAAAGCAAGCCTTTCTCCCTCGCTTTTCCTTCAGATGATAAGGACTAGAAGGACGTTCATGTTACCTTCGCAGTCGGGAAGCTGGAGGCCGATATCGCTGGACGTCAGTTCAACGAGGACCTCCCAAAGCTGTCAGAGTTTCTCTTGAAGAGAGAACATGAGACAAAGGAGCGCTTGGCAGCGTCCATGTCTTTACAAACGGGACTAGAAACGATGGCTAGCATCCCGGATTCTCCAGATATGCATATGGTCTTTGCCAAGGTGCACTTGGCTACGGTTACAAAAGACCTAAACAACTTTATCAGAGCCAGGACGGCTTGTCGGGAGTTCGTGTTTGCTTCTGCCTCTGTGAAACACGAACCGAGGAAGCTGATAGCTTCTAGTATCTGGGGAAAAGACCTCTTTCCTAGTGATGTAGTGAAGGATGTCGTCGACAAGGCTGCTTCGGAGAATAGGAATCTCCTCTCTAAATGGGGCTTGTCCTCCAAGAGAAAGTCTTCCGCTGACAGGGGTCCCCTGCCGAAGAACAAGTCGAAGCGGCCTCGCATGTCCTCTCAGCCAAGACAGCAACAGCTTCCCATGGCCACGGTGCCCCAGATGGTGGCACAACCTACCACCACCTTTCAACTGGTGCCCCAAACACTGGCGACTCAGTCTCCAGTTTTCACCCTAGCTTATGAAAGGCAGTCGGCTTCTTCTAAGCCGAAGTTTAGGGGATCCTTTCGAGGCTCCTCTAGATGCCCCTTCAGAGGAAGAGGCAACAAAGGTGGTCGTGGCGAAAGTGGAAAGTCTTCCACCCAGCACTCAAAGTGAGATGCTGCCGGTAGGAGGGAGACTGCTACATTTTCAGGATCGGTGGACCTTCCATCCTTGGGCCCACAGCCTGATCAAGATAGGACTGGGATGGGGTTGGACCTCATCTTTACCAAGCTTTCCTCAATTCTTCCAGCCTTCAACCCCAGTTCTGGAAGAATACGTTCAGGAACTATTGAACAAGAGGGTAATAAAGAAAGCAAAGTCCATCAAATTCCAAGGAAGGCTATTCTGTGTTTCGAAGAAGGATTCGGAAAAGCTCAGAGTCATTCTGGACTTATCACCACTCAACAGGTTCATTGTGAACTACAAGTTCAGAATGCTGGCGCTTCAGCACATAAGGACCCTTCTGCCCAAAAGGGCATTCACAGTCTCCATAGACATGACGGACGCATACTGGCATGTGCCAATCAACCGCCAAGTTTCCCCCTACCTGGGATTCAAGCTCCAGAAAAGAAAATTCGTTTTCAGAGCCATGCCTTTCGGTTTGAATATTGCCCCAAGAATATTCACAAAGCTTGCAAATGCAGTTGTTTGACAACTACGCCTAAAAGGGGTTCAGGTGATGGCCTACCTGGACGACTGGCTGGTGTGGGCACCATCCAAAGAAGAATGCTTGCAAGCCTCCAGAAAAGTGATCCAATTCCTAGAGTACCTAGGGTTCAAGATCAACTTGAAAAAGTCTCGGCTGTCTCCAGCTCAAAAGTTCCAGTGGTTGGGAATCCACTGGGACTTACAGTCACATTGCCTCTCCTTGCCAAAGGCAAAGAACTAAGGAGATTGCAGGGGCCGTCAAAAATCTGCTTCGGTCACGAAAGATTTCAAGAAGACAACAGGAGAGAGTGTTGGGGTCTCTCCAGTTTGCCTCTTTGACGGACCCACTTTTGAGAGCACAATTAAAAAATGCCCCAGGGATCTGGAGAAAATACGCTTACAACGATCGAAGAGATCTACTAAGACCGTTACCAAATCGTTTGCGATCGATTCTCGAGCCATGGTCGGAGACAAAGAACTTAAGAAGAAAAGTATCCTTGCAACCACCTCCTCCTACAGTCACCGTCCACACGGATGCTTCGAAGGAAGGATGGGGGGTGGGTCATTCTCATCTTCGGAAAGTGCAAGGAACGTGGTCTCCCCTGTTCAAGACCTTCCACATCAACTATCTGGAAGCCATGGCAGTGTTTTTTTCTCTGAAGAAACTGAAACTTCGCCGATCAATTCACATTCGCCTGGTCCTAGACAGCAAAGTAGTGATGAGATGCATAAATCGTCAAGGTTCAAGATCTCCTCAGTTGAATCAGGTGATAATAGCCATTCTTCATCTGTCCAAGAAGATGAGATGGCACTTATCAGCAGTCCACCTTCAAGGATTCCGCAATGTGACGGTGGACGCTCTATCCAGGTTCGACCCGATAGAGTCCGAATGGTCCCTAGACGCAGGATCATTCTCCTTCATATTGAGCAAAGTCCCAGGATTGCAAGTAGATCTCTTCGCAACGAGCGACAACAAGAAGTTAGCCCGGTACGTAGCCCCGTACGAGGATCCTCTAGCGGAAGCGATGTCTCTAGATTGGAACAGATGGTCCAGGATTTACCTGTTCCCACCCTTTCGCGGGAGGGCAGCGATAGTGGCCCACAAGTGGCTAGGCAGTGTCTGGTTTCCATTGATAACAGAACTACGCCTGAAGCTGATCCCGTTGCCGGAACCAGTTCTGACTCAGCTAGTACAGAAATCGACTGTCTACGCTTCATCAGAGAAAACCCAGAACCTTCATCTCATGATTTTCTCGCCTTAGCGGTCAAGAAGAGGTTTGGGATTTCCGAAGACAGCATTAATTTCTTAGAAGAATATAAATCAAAGTCAACAAGAAGACAATATGAATCTACCTGGAAGAAATGGGTGGCCTTTGTTAAGGCGAAGAAACCTCAAGAGATTTCTACGGATTTCTGACTGTCCTTTTTCAACCATCTTCACGGACAAGGACTAGCAGCTAATACGATCACTACGTGTAAATCTGCCTTAGCTAGACCGATTCTATATGCCTTCCAAGTGGATTTTTCAAGCGAAATCTTCAACAAGATTCCGAAAGCCTGCGCAAAACTTTGGCCTGCAGCTCCTCCAAAGCCTATTTCATGGTCTTTGGATAAGGTTATTCATCTGGCCTCTACCTTGAACAAAGAAGATTGCTCACTGAAAGACTTGACTCAGAAAGTGATTTTTCTATTTGCACTAGCCTCAGGAGCCAGAGTCAGTGAAATAGTGGCCCTCTCGAGGGATGAGGGTCACATTCAGTTTACACCGAACGGAGAACTAAATCTCTTTCCGGATCCGACTTTTCTCGCCAAGAATGAGCTACCCACTAAAAGATGGGGTCCCTGGAGAATCTGCCCTCTGAAGGAAGAAGCATCCCTCTGTCTAGTGGAATGCCTAAAGGTCTATCTTCATAGAACTTCAGACTTTGGGGGAGGCCAGCTTTTTAGGGGAGAAACTTCGGGTTCAACGTTATCCTTGAAACAGATAAGGGTGAAAATCACTTACTTTATTCGCAGAGCGGATCCTGACAGTACACCCACAGGTCATGATCCGAGGAAGGTTGCCTCGTCTGTTAACTTCTTTCAAACTATGTCGTTTGATAACCTACGTGCTTATACTGGTTGGAAGTCTTCCAGAGTCTTTTTTAAGCACTATGCAAAGCAATTGCAAGAAATCAAATTTCATGTGGTGGCTGCAGGCAGTGTAATAAAGCCTGTAGTTTGATTACTGCGAAGGACAGTGCACTAATTGGGACTGTTAGTGAAGGGTGTGCATGATAGACTTAGGTATATCATGATGTTTTTTATTGTTGATATAAAACATTATAAACTGTCTTCCATAGTTAAGTGAACTTAGAAGCATAATTCTTTGACATGTGTGCCAGCATATTTATGCTTAATGTCTTTTAGTAATAACATATATATTGAAATTTCCTAATTTCACGGAGTGGCATTGTTTTCTCTTTCAGATAAAACTTTTTATCTTGTTATTACTGTTATGCTTGTTATGTGTATGTTTAGCATAAACATTTTGCTTAATCATGACTTCTGTGTTTCTTATAAATAAACTTTAGAAGGAATCTTTGCGTCTCTCTCGCCTTAAGATTATACATTATATTCAGAGTATTTTTTGATCCTCTTATGGACTATGTGGGACAGAGTTTCCCTTACCATGCAATCAGGTAAGTTTGGTTGTGCTATGTTTGTCTACTGTATTACGTTTCCTACGTGAACATAAACTCGTCTGTCTGATCCAGACCTGGGAGGTACAGTACTCTATTCAGAACTCTAGTACAAACTACGCTTTACGTATATACGACACGATATACTTTCTGCTTGCTTGTTGTTCTTTGAACTCACAATCTCGGGTTTTTTTCTAGAGTCTATACAGACTCTTCCCTGTAGGGGACAGGAAGGGCTGGCATATGGTATGCTCAGTTAATTGATGTATTACGGTAACATCAAGTGTCTTTGGTCGTGGCGACCGGTTAGGAAATAGTCAATTCGAGATAACGGCACTATCAAATCCACAGATACATTATTGCTCTGGTAAACTTCCATCAGCACGACATGGGATAAGCCCAAAAAACGGATTTTGAGCGAAGCGAAAAATCTATTTTTGGGTGAAAGAGCCATGTCGTCCTGATGGACCCACCCTCCTTTAGTAAAAGGATGTTAATCCCTCCCTTTTGGTACTGTATCTGTAAAACTTACAAAGCTACAGAGAATGGTTTGGTGGCGCCGTGATGCGGCGGATGGCCGAACTATTGATAGTACTTTAGGAGAATCGAACAGTTTTACCTCTTGAACGACTCTCTTATTTTCTTGCCACTTTTTCCTCTCGAAGTGAAAGGCTATTTGGGGTGTAAATAGCTATGAGATGTGTCAAGTTACGTCCTTACGTGATATCCCTTGAAGAAATTTAAGGGATACTCGCTCCAGGAGTTACAATTCTGGATACCTTCGGTAAATTCTCTGGGATATATCACTGTAGTCACATATACTTAGGAAGCTACTAATGAAGGAACTTCCATCAGGACGACATGGCTCTTTCACCCAAAAATAGATTTTTCGCTTCGCTCAAAATCAGTTTTTTCAAAGGGGTAAAGTTCATCCAATTAAAAGAGATATCTATCATTGCATAATTGAAATCACCGTACACAAGGGTAACCGGGGAGTGTCTAACGTATAATAATACGCCTAGGTTAGGAACCTAGGCGAGACGAGATCTCGGTTACCTCACTCACCGAGACCCTAACTATACGATCGATATGGAAAGAAAAAATATGCACAATGTAAATATCTTTACAAGAATATATTGCCTAAATAGCTAACATAATAAAATAATTAATTAATGATATATGAAGCTATTTAAAAACCGGGAGGTCGTTCTGCTAACTAAATAACATGCCCAACGAACGACAGCGCTCATAGCGCCTCCGGTACAGGCTAGCTCTAAACACATTAAATTACTCAAATTTCACTGTGAAAAGGAAGCTAAAAAACTATTCATTGTAAAGACCCAATACTCAACTTTCCGAAGGCGAAACAAAGTCGGAGAATGCATAATAAATCCTTGAAAATCGATCGAAAAGTTAGATCAACAAGGGAACACCACTAAGCGAAATCGCTACAAAATTAGGAATGTCCGCCATCCTGGGAATGGCGCTGGGGTGGTTGTCAATACTAGTACGGGAACGGGGGAACCTTGTTACGGCCCCCTTCTATTCTTTTGCCACGTCCCCCCTCGAAGCGTTAACGCTGTTTGCGGTAGAGATTGCTATGTGACGTGTCAAGAATGCATCCTCTGATATACGCGATATCCTTGAGAAAATCTAAGGATATTCGCTCCAGGAGTTAGAATTCTGGGACCCGAAGGGTAATTCTCTGGGAATATCACTGTAGTATATAATATATCCTTTTGAAGCTACCTTAGGAACTTCCATCAGGACAACATGGCTTGAGCCCCAAAAATAGCTCTATAGTATCGCGCTCTTCCAAATAGCGTTGTAGCTTAAGTATAGTTACTTTACGGCCAGAGCTTAATTAAACAAAACTAGGATCTGGTACTCAGCTTTCCAGAAGAGGACGAGGCTGAAGATTGAGTCATAACGACAATGTAAGCAGATAAGTAAGACACTTGGGAAAAATCCGACTAAGCATAAGAGCTACAAGCGAAAGGATGAAGACGGACGTGACGTCATTTAGCAATGGCGCCCGTTTGTTTACGTCTCGAGTACCAAAAGTAGCCACGGATGAGAGTAACTTTGGAATGGCTCCTCAGTTACTCAGCCACCTTTCCATATCGAAGTGTTAACTCTATATGGGGTGCAGATAGCTATATGGCGTGTTAATACATGGGTCCCCTGTTGATATACAATATCCTAGAGGGAAACCTTTAGGGTACTCGCACCAGAAGTTAGAATTCTGTGATAACCTTTAGTTTAATTCTCTGGGAATATCCACTGTAGTTAAATATACCCTAGGAAGCTACTGAAGGAACCTTCCATCGGGACGACATGGCTATCTCACACAAAAATAGATTTTTCGCTTCGCTCAAAATCAGTTTTATATGCTACCTCTTCTTACTTAATTTCCCTCATAAATTGTATTTTGACACAAACTAGGCTCTACATTTTCTTCTTCATCTTTCAGTTATCCTTCGTTTTAGGCATACAAAAAATAAAAAAAATAAAAATCAAATGCAGCCCTTTCTTGTCGTCCATTGCAGGACAAAAACCTCATATATTTTAGTCATGTCTGGGATTTGGCCATTTTGATTACCACGCTGGCCACTGCGGATTGGTGGTGGTGGGAAAATTTAGTCTGATCGCTCAGAGCAAACCACACTAGTACAGCTTTGCTGATCATGGCGATACACAAACCCTTTCACCACGTAAAAGTATTCGCCCACTTCTATAGTTCCTTTTAAATAACTACTTCTTTAGACTTTATCAGCAATCCGGCAATTTGAGAGATTCTAAAGATTCTATGAACACATAAATTATCAATCATTTATATTAGTATTATTATTATTATTAAATGCTGAGCTACAACCCTAGTTGGAAAAGCAGGATGCTATAAGCCCAGGGGCCCAAACAAGGAAAATAGCTCAGTGAGGAAAGGAAACAAGGATAAATTAAATATTTTAAGAACAGTGACATTAAAATAAATATTTCCTATATAAACTATGAAAACTTTAACAGAACAGAGGAGGAGAAATTAGATAGAATAGAGTGCCCGAGTGTACCCTCAAGCAAGAAAACTCTAACCCAAGACAGTGGAAGACCATGGTACAGAGGCTATGGCACTACCCAAGACTAGAGAACAATGGCTAAAGAGTCTCCTCTACCCTTATCAAAAGGAAAGTAGCCACTGAACAATTACAGTGCAGTAGTTAACCCGTTGGGTGAAGAAGAATTGTTTGGTAATCTCAGTGTTGTCAGGTGTATGAGGACAGAGGAGAATCTGTAAAGAATAGGCCAGACTATTCGGTGTCTGTGTAGGCAAAGGGAAAGAACCGTAACCAGAGAGAAGAATCCAATGCAGTATTGTCTGGCCAGTCAAAGAACCCATAACTCTTTCTACAATGTATATCAACCTCATGACTGAATGTATTTTGGATGTTCAATTTATATCAAAGACAGCAATTAAGCTATGAAATATTAGCCTACAGGTTCCCTCTTTTATTAGTAACCATCAGATCTAAATAGCAGTTGATGATAATGTCCTTGATACCAGAACACCACAGGAGTTGCCATGCTTGCTTACCAGAATGCATGAAATATCACACGAGGTGGGGCTGTACATAAATAGAAGAAAGACAGATGATGAGAACGGAATACCTTGAAAAGAGAAAGGATTAATGAGGTATAATCATTTAAGTATTTAGGAACTGTGATCTGCAATACAGGCTTTTTGGGCTCAAGCCATGGCGTCCTGATGGAAGGTTCCTTTTTGGTAGCTTCCTTGGGTAAATAACTACTAGATATTCCCAGAGAATTTAACCACAGGTTATCACAGAATTCTAACTTATGGAGCGAGTATCCTAAAGGTTTCCCTTTAAGACATTGTATATGAACAGGGAACGCATGTATTAACGCGCCACATAGCTATCTGCACCCCACATAGAGTTAACACTTCGATGTGTAGGGGCGGAGAATAGCTGGGGAGCCGTTCCACAGCTAATCTCGTCCGTGGCTACTTTTGGTACTCGAGACGTAAACAAACAGGCGCCATTGCTAAATGACGTCACGTCCGTCCTCATCCTTCGCATAGTAGCTTGCCTTACTAAGACGGATTTTCCCTGTGCTTACCTTATCGACTTGCATCTTAGCCATGTCTCTACCCTCGGCCTCGCCTTCTACTGGAAAGTTGAGTACAAGGTTCCAGTATTGTTTAAATAAGCTCTGACCGTAAAGTAACTTTTACTTTTCGAGATATTTTATGTTTTTTGGCAGAGCTGTGCTGCTACCGGACCCGCCATTTTTTGGCGTCGCTGTTGTCTTGCATGCCTTATTTAGCTAGCCTCAACAGCTTCTCCGGCCTTATTAACTAATCGTTATTTAGTCTTCATAGCTAGGAACTTTATATATCGTGTTTTGACGCTCTTTTATCGGTCATCGCTTGACCCCATACCAGATCGCTAGCCTAGCCCCTAGGCCAGAGTGCCTATCATCAGTGTTCATGCATGATATATTACAGTGATCCTAGGTTTAGTTATGAAGATAGTGGCATTATTTTATGATACTGTTTACTGTGATGCAAGTGTTTTCGCCTTCAGGGACCATATAGGGGATAGGTTAGATAGTGTGCCTTTCTAACCTAACCTAAATGTAGGACCCCTATATGCTCCCTTCACCCCCTGCCTTGGGGCATTCCCTCTGTGTAGCCTTGCTCCCCCTACCACGTAAGGGGATCAAGCTCATATCAGAGTATCTATCGCTTCTCTGTCCTCCCTAAGGGAATGATCCCCCCTTAGGGTTGTGTCCGAGAATGAGGAACGGCCTGCCCTTCCTCTATTGCTGAGGCTAGGTTTCCGACCTTCCCTGCAATAGCGATACGTCTTCCAACCTTCCTGGTTCAGGGCGTAATATCCCTGCTCTAGGTTAGGCTTGGGGGGAGATAGTTCTGTGCCTTGCTTGAAACGGTACCCATGCACCGTTCTCAGCTAGGCTGCCTTACCTTAGGCTAGGGAGCGTCCTCCCTTCCTTGGTGGCCGTTTTGGTACAGAACCTCCCCTATGGAAGACCCTCCCTCTTCTCCCCTCCCCACCTATCTCTTGTATGGCCTAGCCTATACTTAGGTTAGCCTATACCCATCTGTCCCCTGTCCTACAACTCCTCCTTAGGGTGGAGTGATAGGGCTACCTTGAGTCCCTGTGTGCAGGCCGCTCTGGTACATATACCCTTCATAGTGTCCTATGGGGTTAGCCACTGGATGCGTTTTGTCCGCAGGGGTTCTCCCCTCTTGGGTGTTCCCTAGCCCTCCCTTGGACTACACTGGCTCCCGGCCGCCTGCGGCTCCCTGCCACTGGGTGATAGGGCTAGCCCCTATCATGGGTACACCCATTCAGGTGGGATGTCTTGGGGTTCGTGTCCGTACTCCTACATCCCTCCTTCTGTCTCTTTCACTGTCCTGATGCCGGTCCCTTACCGCCTCTACTGTCGGCGATACCGACCTCCCTCCTTGATGACTCCTTCCTTGCCCCCCGCGGCCGACAGCCCTCCGTGTGCCGGAGGGCTGCCGCCTCCCGTCGGCGTGCAGCCGATGGCCTACCCTTATACCTCCTTCCTTCGGTCGTCCGTCCATCGGACCGACACCGGGCGTGCTGGCATCCATTGCCGGTAGTCCGGTTCTGCTGTAGCTCACCCTTGTCCCTGTCACCAACCCGGCAACCTTCGGCTGCCGGAGCCGTCGCTTCCCGCCGGCGTGCCACCGTTGTACCGGCAGCCGCCATCCTGGCATTACTCTTGACTTCTCTGTTTGTCTTCCCTAATGCCAGAAACTCTGCTGGAGCGACCTCCGGCGTGCCGCCGGTCTGCCGGCGCATTCCGGAGGCGCCAAGAGACCTGCACCCCTTCTCCTAGCTATCAACACAATGCTGATAGCCCTACCTTGCAACCAGATGGTTTGACTACATAAATAGATAGGTATTGTCTTACCGTTCTATTAGTAGCCGTGCTTTATTCTTGCATATCACAATTTTCCAGCATGCTGTGTGTATCTTAGCACGGCTGGTTGCCGGAAACCGTTACCCTATGGGGTTTTTCTTCATCCCCAATTCAATGGTCTGAGTGGTCTCAGTCCCAGTTTTATATCCATGGCAATTCCTTCTAGAATTCCTTTGCCTCCCTGGCAATCTATGGAGAATTCTACCCTGTGTCCTCGGTCACAAACAAATTGCCTATGGATAAGGTTACGGTAACCAGCCGGGCGGGTTACACGGAGTATGTGTCTATCTACTTCATTTCCCGCTCCACTCTCAAACATCACAATGTTTATATCACTTAAGATTAAGTTAAAAATTAACCTTTTAATATTTAACTTTAGAATATAAGTCATTAATATGACTTCCCCATACTCATGTTCTCTTTCTCTTACAGGAGGAGTACGTGAAATGCGACCACGGCTTCTGTGGAGTGAAGCGCCCGCACTTCTACGGGCACACGGCGTGTAGGACCCACGCCCCTTGCGCCAACAAGAAAGGCGATCTGAAGTTTTGGGACCCGCAGAACTGTACAGTCTGCAAGGACCGCCTGGTCGAGGCGTTCAATAATCCTCCCTCAGCGGAGGTTAGGGACGCTTCTCGAGAGAAGCTACGCAAGTGGGTGCGTGGCTTCCAGAAGAACGCCACCGGACCATACCTTGCCACCGAAGACTTGAGGGCCTTGCTTTTCCCGAAGGCATCCCCAGACTTTGTGGTCCCCAAGGATCAGATCCCCACCGTCCAGATAACGGTGGAACCTGATGTAGTCATGGCCCAGTCCATGCACGAGTGCCGTCTGGATACTGACAACGCGGAACGTATGTCGGAAGTGTCGGAGAACACGGAGAGGAACCTCATGGCCGAAGAACTGGACTATGAGGAAGACCAAGTGGAATACACTGAGTCGGAGCAGGAGGTCGCTCCACCTTCCACCCCCACACCGACTCCTACACTGACGGACGTATCACTCCCGTCTACCTCCGCTACCCCGGAACCCATCCCATCCAGCACCCAGGAGATGTTCCGAATGCTCGAAGCTCTCATGGACAAGAAACTCCGTGAGACACACTAATACATCGGGACCATGGGAAGTTCAAAGCAGCCGAAAAGGATTTCGGTTAAGGACCTCCCGGCATGCTCGGACGCCAACCCCTGGAGGTATGCCGAGCACATGCCAATTACAACAGGCAGGATCTTCATCAGTGAGAAGATCGGCTCGATTGTCCTGGAAGAAGTGGAATTCTTCCCGAATTTTGAGGCTTATCCGGACTGTTACGTCCGACTTCGATCCGAACCTGCCTCTAAAGAAGAGACCGAACCGAAGGAGGTGATTGTGTTCGATCTCCCGAAGGCCCAGGCTATGCTGGCCAATACAGTAAAAAGTAGGGGTTTTACCTGCTCAAAACTTCCGGCGCTTAGCAAGAAGCACCCTACCTACGTCGCACCAGACGATGCGACCCTCCCATTCTTGGAAAAGGCCTTCGCTGCGGTACACAAGGCAGTGGAAGAAGGAAAACCTTGCCCTGCACTGGAGGAGTGCAGACTCTTCTCCCTGATTACTCCCCCCGATGTTCGACACTGGAAAGATGTCCAGCATACATTCGTGGTAGGGAAACTAGAACCTGACGTAGCTGGCCGTCAGTTTAACGAAGACCTCCCGAAACTTAATGACCATCTCCTTCGTCGGGAACATGACACGAAGGAAAGGCTCGCCGCATCCATGTCCCTCCAGGTACAGCTCGACGTCATGGCCGGTGACACTAGAGTCCCTGACTACTACATGGTGCTCACCAAAACACATTTGGCGACCGTAGTAAAAGACCTGTACAGCTTCACGAAGGCTCGTAGAGCCTGTCGTGAATTCGTGCTCTCCAGTGCCACAGTGAGACACGAACCCCGGAGGCTGATTTCCTCCAACATCTGGGGTAAGCACCTCTTTCCCTCCTCCCTTGTGAAAGAGATCACCGACAAGGCCGCCACGGAGAACAGAAACCTTCTCCACAAGTGGGGCATGTCGAAGAAAAGGAAATCCTCTCAGGACGACGGCCCTCAGCCTAAGAGGAAATCCTCCAAGCCGAAACCCCAGCAACGTCAACAGAGACGGCAGTTTCCGGGACCCGCTACTCCCCAAGTGGCAGCTCAACCACAGCAGACCTTTCAGCTGGTCACCCAACCGGTCTTGTCACAGTCGGCGGTCTTCACCCCTGCTTTCGAGCAACAGTCAACTACCTTTCGTCCCTAAGGTAGAGGCTCAAACAGAGGTGCAGGCAGAGACACATCTCGCCGTCCCTCCAGAGGCAGAGGAGGAAGGGGAGCTAGCGGCCGAGGCAGTAAACCCTCGGGACACCAGAAGCAATGAAGTGCTTCCGGTGGGAGGAAGACTCCGCCAATTCCAGGATCGTTGGACCTTCGATCCCTGGGCACACAGCATCGTCAAGAAGGGTCTAGGCTGGAGTTGGACTCAACCACCCCCAACCTTCCAGCAATTCTTCCAACAATCAAACCCCCTTCTGGAAGAATATGTCCTAGATCTCTTGAACAAGAAGGTGATAAGGAGGGTAAAGTCAACCAGGTTCCAAGGGAGACTGTTTTGCGTCCCCAAGAAGGACTCCGACAAACTCAGAGTCATTCTAGACTTATCCCCCCTTAACAAGTTCATAGCGAACAAGTTCAAGATGCTGACTCTTCAACAGATAAGGACCCTTCTGCCTCAAGGTTCCTACACGGTCTCGATAGACCTGGCGGATGCCTACTGGCACCTTCCAATGAACCACCACGCTTCCTCCTACCTAGGATTTCGACTCCAAAGGAAAAGCTACGCCTTCAGGGCCATGCCCTTCGGCCTCAATGTGGCCCCTCGGATCTTCACAAAGCTGGCAGACGCCATCGTTCAACAGCTTCGCCTCCGAGGCGTCCAGGTGATGGCCTACCTCGACGACTGGCTGGTCTGGGCTCCATCGCCCGAGGATTGTTTAAGATCCTGCAACAAAGTTACCCAGTTCCTAGAACACCTGGGATTCAAGATAAACGCGAAGAAATCTCGCCTCTCTCCAGCTCAGAAGTTCCAATGGTTAGGAATCCAGTGGAACCTTCAGTCACACCGCCTTTCCATCCCCCAGAAGAAAAGGAAGGAAATAGCAGGGTCTGTCAAGCGACTGCTGAAATCCAAACGGATCTCAAGACGTCAGCAGGAACGAGTTCTAGGCTCTCTACAGTTCGCCTCGGTGACAAACCCAGTGCTACGTGCACAGCTAAAGGATGCCGCGGGAGTCTGGAGACATTCTGCATCCATCGCTCGAAGAGACCTCAAGAGACGGCTCCCAAATAGACTTCGGCTGCTCCTAAAGCCGTGGTCGGAAGCAAAGGCCCTGAAAAGGTCCATCCCTCTTCAACACCCACCTCCATCACTCAACATCCACACGGACGCTTCGCTGGAGGGTTGGGGAGGTCACTCACACCAAAAACAGGCTCAAGGAACATGGTCTCCCCTATTCAAGACGTTTCACATCAACATCTTGGAGGCCATGGCGGTCCTTCTAACTCTGAAGAGACTCTCCCCGCCTCCATCGATCCATATTCGCCTGACCCTGGACAACTCGGTGGTAGTTCGATGTCTCAATCGCCAAGGCTCAAGATCGCCCCAGATAAATCAGGTGCTTCTAACAATCTTCCATATGGCAGAGAAGAAGAAATGGCACCTGTCTGCAGTTCACCTACAAGGATTCCGCAACGTGACGGGGGACGCTCTATCTCGAACATGCCCGATAGAGTCGGAATGGTCTCTAGACGCAAGATCCTTCTCCTTCATCTCTCACCAATTCCCAGAACTTCAGATCGATCTCTTCGCAACGAGCGACAACAATCAACTTCCTCGATATGTGGCCCCGTACGAGGACCCCAAGGCAGAAGCAGTGGACGCCATGTCCCTGGATTGGAACAGATGGTCCAGGATCTACCTGTTCCCTCCCACTAACCTCCTGCTAAAAGTCCTCTCCAAACTGAGAACCTTCAAAGGAACAGCGGCCCTAGTGGCTCCCAAGTGGCCCCGGAGCAACTGGTACCCCCTAGTCCTGGAGCTACAACCCACGCTGATCCCTCTCCCGGGCCCAGTTCTCTCCCAGCAAGTACAGAAGTCGACTGTCTTCGCTTCATCATCGAAAGTCAGGGACCTTCATCTCATGATTTTCTCTCCCTAGCCGTGAAGAAAAGGTTTGGGATCTCGAAGAAAAGTCTAGACTTCCTCGAGGAATACAAGACCGAATCCACACGACGGCAATACGAATCATCCTAGAGAAAATGGGTCTCATTCGTCAAGGCAAAAAATCCTACGGAAATCACCATCGATTTTTGCATGTCCTTCTTCATTCACCTTCATGGACAGGGCTTAGCAGCCAACACGATTTCTACTTGCAAATCGGCCTTGACTAGACCACTAATGTACGCCTTCCAGATTGATCTGTCCAGCGACATCTTCAATAAACTGCCAAAGGCATGCGCTCGTCTACGCCCAGCACCCCCACCAAAACCTATCTCCTGGTCCCTGGACAAGGTGCTCCATTTTGCCTCCAGTTTGGACAACGATTCGTGCCCTCTCAAGGATCTGACTCAAAAGGTTATATTTCTTTTTGCTCTTGCTTCAGGAGCCCGAGTCAGCGAAATAGTGGCATTATCAAGGGACGAGGGTCACATTCTGTTTACAGATTCAGGAGACCTTACCCTCTTCCCGGATCCGACGTTTCTCGCTAAAAACGAACTACCCACCAAGAGATGGGGCCCTTGGAGAATCTGCCCCCTGAAAGAAGATGCCTCTCTATGCCCAGTAGAGAGCCTCAAGGTCTATCTTCGTAGAACTTCTGACTTTGGTGGAGGCCAACTCTTCAAAGGAGAAACATCGGGCAACGACCTGTCACTGAAACAACTAAGAGCGAAGATCACCTACTTCATTCGCAGAGCGGATCCTGACAGTACACCCGCAAGTCATGATCCTAGAAAAGTCGCATCGTCTCTGAATTTCTTTCAGAGTATGGATTTCGAAAGCCTCAAGAGTTTCACAGGCTGGAAATCCTCGCGTGTTTTCTTCAAGCATTACGCGAAACAAGTGCATGAAGTCAAACATTTCATGGTAGCCGCAGGTAGTGTTATGAAACCTGCACCTAACTCTGCATAGAACAGTGAGTTACTTGGGACTCTAACTCCTCGGGTGCCTATGTTGACCCTCGCGTGATACGTAGTGAATTCAAAGACACTTAGTGTTTTTTCATAGACTGTTCTTCTCTCAGGTGAAATGTCATAGTCGTCACATGAGTGCCGTATGCCTAGTGCATGATGTGTTTTTTCTTTTAAAAGACTAATGTTCCTCTGGAACCCGTGCTTTCTAATAATTTGAAATTTTCTTCCAGATTCAAGAGCGAAGTCTTTCATTACTATGTACATTATAATTTATTGTAAATACCTTTACATCTTTTATTGCATTTATTACCATATTCTGCAATTGTGAAATAAAATTTCTATTTTATTTACTTGTGCGTCTCAATCCGCTCCTACTTATACTATGAAATACATGGTTGTCATAGTTTCATTATCCTTCCCCTTTTCCTCTATAAAAAAGATGAAGATAATTGGTTCAATCCATATTATATACTCACCCATGCTATGTAATATTCCTAACTGAATACTTACTTGCGCTATACCTTCGAGACCAGACTGTTCTACTTTACAATATACAGTGCCTAACCACCACTCGTCTGTTTTTTGAGAATGTTCCTATACAAATAGCAACCATTCTGTCTTGTCTCCGAGTTCTTCACGTTCTCCCAGCAAGGTGGGTAGCCCTTCAAGAACCACTTTGATCCTCAGCATGGTCCGTTGGGACTTCTCTGCCAAGGGGGGCAGGAAGTTTCAACCCCACGGAACCTCTATCTAGATTACCATGCTTACTCTATTCAAAGCCCTCGGCACTTACACTACAAGGGGAAAATCTACCACGATACATTGATTCTCTGGTATTCTTCTATCAGGACGCCATGGCTTGAGCCCAAAAAACGGATTTTGAGCGAAGCGAAAAATCTATTTTTGGGTGAGAGAGCCATGGCGTCCTGATGGACCCTCCCTGCTACTTCGTCCAGCCTTTCAGGTCCCACCCTGTCCTGCTGTATCATGGTGATCGGCAAGCAACTGGCTTCAGGATGAGGACGGACGTGACGTCATTTAGCAATGGCGCCCGTTTGTTTACGTGGCGAGTACCAAAAGTAGCCACGGACGAGATTAGCTGTGGAACGGCTCCCCAGCTATTCTCCGCCCCTACACATCGAAGTGTTAACTCTATGTGGGGTGCAGATAGCTATGTGGCGCGTTAATACATGTGTCCCCTGTTCATATACGATGTCTTAAAGGGAAACCTTTAGGATACTCGCTCCAGAAGTTAGAATTCTGTGATAACCTGTGGTTAAATTCTCTGGGAATATCTAGTGGTTATTTACCCAAGGAAGCTACCAAAAAGGAACCTTCCATCAGGACGCCATGGCTATCTCACCCAAAAATAGATTTTTCGCTTCGCTCAAAATCCGTTTTTTGGAATTAGTTTATTGAAAGATTGAAAAAAAAGCAAATCTCAGGCATTGGCTAGGTTTAGAAAAATTTGGAATTCAATTTGCCTGCAATTACATATAAAAATCAACTATACAGTATATATCAGTTTAGTGAGATCTGTGTTAACTGTATGAACACGAGTCATGGTATGACAATGAAACAATCTCCAATAGATTTAGTAGATTTGAGAGCAAAGCCCTCAGGAGGGTATTGGAAGTTAAATGGCAGGACAGGATTAAAAATGAAACTATAAGAGATTACTCGATTGCCATATGTGGATGGGATCATGATGAGGGGTAGATGGAGATGGTTTGGGCATACTCTTCCCAAGAGAGATTAGTTCACCAAACGTTTAGCTGGGCCCCAAAGGCACTAGAAGAGTTGGAAGACCCAGGCCTACACGGCTGAGGACCATGAAGCACGAGGTAGGAGATGATGAATGGAGAAGTCTTCATTTAAAACCTCAAGATAGAGACGACTGGAGAAATCTAACCAAGGCCCTTTGCATCAACAGGCGTAGGAGGAGATGATGATGATGAAAAGACTGGAACACAGTGGTGGCTTGTTTGTAAGCACTGAGGAACTCTTATCAACTACTGTCACTTGATATGCAATATGAAGTGTTTTTAATGAACTTCATAAATATTTTCAACCTTGAAGAAGGTGCCCCTCTAACACCAAATGCTGATTAAACCATTGCAGAAGCAAATGGAATTTTAAAATACACGAATGATGATAAGATTAAATATGATAGACTTAAAAGAAAATTTTAGTTACAGGAATGAAAAAAGATAGGCTTGTGTGTTGTGCAGTGAGGTAGATGATACAACAGAGCATATGTCTAGCTGTAAAGAATTAAGAAGCGGTGGCATGTAGAAGTTAGGATTGCCCACCAAAGAAGTTGCTCGATATATCAGACAGACTATATAAGTTAGAGATAAAAGTATGCAAGTTGTGATGTCCGTGTAAGAGATAACAAAAGACAATGAACTTTCTGCATAGTCCAGCGCTTTGCACCTACAAACCTAGCAGTGTTTAAAGGCTTTAAAGGCCTCTCATGAATGACAGAGGCAAGGGGCAATGCCCTAGAGACTGACCATACACATATATGATCAGCACACAAGACCCATATCCACTCAAGCTAGGACCAAGGAGGGCCAGGCAATGGCTACTAATGAAAGCAGATAAACATATAAGCTTCCCAAAAACACCTTTCCTTAGCTCACAAGGATGGTGAGGTTGCAGGCACCAAGGAAACCAACGAGTTTGAGCGAAACTCAAACCCCAGTCTGGAGATCACCAATCAGGGACGTTACCACATCGACCACCACAATTAAAGGCAACGAGGAACCTGGCGAGTTTTTCTTTAGATCATGTCTCATGTTGGGTTTATCAGTTGTAAATGAGAAATAGATATGTTTAAAGTTGATTAATACAAAAAAAATATATTAAAAGTGCTATTTTACAAATAAGGAACCAGAAGCACTAGGAGAAATCTTCAAGACGATTGTGGCAGAAATTAAGGAAGTGAGCAACTGTGTTGATATAATGGTTAAATATTCTTCTATTAAACAATAGCTGATATTGTACCATTAGAAAAGCAAAAAGATTCACTAGTTTTAAAAATGAACTACCTACATAAAGAGATGGTGCTGATCACTGAAGCATATGCCATGATTGAACCCCCTGGGGAAAAATTGAAACAACTTTTCAAACTATTTCAATGTAAATCAAATATGCAAAATATTTCAAAATAATTGGGATACTAAATTTAATTTTAGAAAATATATGAAATGACCAAATCGATAAAAACCTCTTGGCAGTTCCCATTACTACATCAGAATCAGACAACAGTTTTCAACTCTGAAAAGATTAAATTCTTTTCTACAGAGTACTACAAATCTTCACAGCATAATGCATTGCAGTGCTTCCAGTGGGAAAAATGTACTCTACAGCCATTCACACTTCAAGACCACTACAGGGTTGTGGTAGCTGATGGGGTAACGTCCCTGAATGGTGAACGCCAGACTGGGGTTCGAGTCCCAGTTAAATTCATTAGTTCCCTTGGTTGCTGCAACCTCACCATCTGTGAGACCTAAGGATGGCTGTTTTCAGGGGAGCCTATAGGTCTATCTGCTGAGTCATTAGCAACCATTGCCTGACCCTCCTTGGTCCTAGCTTGGCCACTGATCATATGTATATATGGTTAGTCTCTAGGGAATTGTCCTGCTTGATAGGCCAATGTCACTGTCCCTTGATCTGCCATTCATGAGTGGCCTTTAACCTTTAACTGTATTAGTCTTCCAATATCAAGTAAAACAAGAATGGATTTAATTTTAGAATTAAGAAATTGAGCTTAAACGCTAACAATTTAGGATATTAAGATAAAAATATATTTTTAGGATTTAAAATTTCCTTTCATGTTTGTTTTATTTTGAACTATATCTATACTGTACACTGGCTACCCCTTTTAATTTTTTGCTGCAAGCTGCCACTATTTGAGATACCCTTTTGTTAAACAACCACTCGACTTTAAAGACAAGGGTTTTCCTTCCCTTGGCTATCTCTTCTGATCCACTTTTCCTAATTCTAAAATTCCCCATCGTCTCATCATTTTACTTATGGTTACACTTAGTTTTCCCTACTCATTTCCATCACGCTCTGATTAGTCATAAAAAGTGAGGGTTTTTGGCCTTGAATTTTGCTTTGATAAACTCATGTGGGTTAATCAAGTTTTGAAATATAAAATACAGTATTCTCTCATAATTTTATTGCAAATGATACTGCTGAAGTAATACCAAAAAATTACCACTTTACAAATTATTATTACTAAGAAAAATCATTATTACTAATAATGGTTACAAGTTTTGAGCAATATTCATCAAAATGAAAGTAGTATACTATTACCAGTGATATATTTTAATGGAGCACCAAATCATTAACCTAAGGTTCAACAATTACCCAGAGGAAAATTTAGACTCAAATTCTTGGATGTTAGAGAGTTTTTACAAACACAAAGGTAATAGCACTTTGATTTCATATCACTAAATGCTCATAATGGGATAGTACACTACAAATTACTACACACATTACTGAAAAATCCTTCATGTCTATAGGTAAACCTATATATATAACATCATATTTCTTATTAACTGCAGATTATACTTCACAAATACAAACATGGAACAGAATCAAATGTCATTCGATTAGATTGAGGGTAGCCTAATTTATTCAAGGGTAATTATTCCCTTCACAATACCTAGAAATACTCTAAAATACTATTTCTTTACAAAAGTATCGATATCCTTAATAAAATATGTGTATTCAAATGGTAAAAGCTGATTTAGGAACTTCAAATACCAGTCTTCTGAAATGGGGAAGTTTGGAATAGAATACTGATGAATTACATTTTGAAGATCAGTATATGTTTTTTCTATTACTATGTCAGGATGAAAAGGAGATCTAGTTTCACTGACACCATGTACTTCTCCAGGGCAGCTGCAATCTATGCATTTAAGGGCAACTACAACTTTATCAAATCCTGTCAGTTTTTTCAATATTCCACGTGACAGTTTTTCCCATATTCCAGGTGGCAGTCTTTCCATTTTGTGGACATCATTACAATTGTGACAGTGTGTCCACTCTGTTACATTCTTTGACAATGTATTTGTCTTAGTATGCAAACTCTTTGATTGCTTATATAGGGATTCCATGGTCTGAATAACCTGTAATCCACTGATAATTAAGGGTGTGTCAGGATTTAATGAAAGAAAACATATGTTCTCTTTATCAAATATTTGCTTTGCTTTACAAATCTCTGCAGCAAATTCAATAAGTACATCTTCACGGCTATTGTGTAAACCATTGTTCAAACTTCTGAAATGTTGCAATACAGCTGCCAAATTCCAGATTTCTGCACAAACTTTGCGGGCTTCTTTGGAACTAATTCTGTCCTCCTTAGAATAACCAAAAAAGGTTTTCAAATTACCCGTTAAATCTCTTTCAGTAGATTTTAGTATTGTAGAAGCAAATACCTCACTGTGAACTGCCTTCATAGTACTGACAGAAAGAGGTGACAAATCTCTTAATGTTTTCATGCATTTCTTCCAATTTCTCCAACAAATCCTCCAATAAACTCTATCTATATCATCTACTTCCTCTGCTTTATTATTATGTAAGGCAGAATTATTAAATTTCAAAGAAAGTTTGAAGCTCACTCCATAATTCTTCATGGCCTCAACAACTGGAGGATTATCTTGATTATCTGCAAAGGTAACTAAAGTTATCAAGTGATCTTTAACACCTTGGCCAAATATTGTTGACACATAATCCATTACTAAGCGCTCAGAGGATGTTAAGCGAACTAAGTATGCCTGTGCAACAAAACCTATTGCATGAATTTGAAATTCACAGGCTGATGCATTTGCAAGAAAAGTTTTAAGAGATTGTATATGGTCTCGTACTTCAGCTCCAGACGAATCATTAAGGCCAGGGGTATCTATAATTGTAATAGGAATCTCATCAGGAGCAGAACAGAATGTATAAGCTGTGATCTCTGATGTTGGTGAAGAAGTCACTACATGATACAGTTCCTCATCAGCAGATTTCTTTTCTTTGAAATAATTAGCAGCTAAGTTCACTAGTGTAGTCTTACCACTTCCAGAAGCCCCTAGAAGTAGGATCACTTTCTCAAGAGATGTATCATTGACAACACCATAGTATTTTCGCTGGAATCCAAGCATATCATCTGCTGTTTTATCAGCTTCAAGGAAAGTGCTTTTCATTTGAGGTTTTTCCTTACAAGTCTTGACTTTATGATTATCCTGATTTCCTATTTTCAAATATGATTTTTCATCTTGATCTTCATTACACAATCCCTGGACGAGTTTTTTATTGTTCGTCTCCACCTGCGAGCATATATTTGGGTCTACTTTCTTCTCAGATTTTTTGCTTTTTTTTGTTTCCTCATTCTGCCACATTTCCTTTTTAGCATTCTCAGATATTGTAGAGTTAAAGTTCCGTCTCAGAGCCCTCTTCTTAGAATCAGTTTCTTTTACCGTCACCTTAGATTTATTAGTATCTTTCTCCTTGGTATCCTGTGATTTCCTATCATCATATTCTGATTTCTTAACATCACCTTTTGGAATTTCATTAGCTAGTTCAGCATTCACAGACATCGTAGAGTTACAGTTCTGACTCCGAGTACTTTTCTTCGAACTACTTTCTTTTATTGTCCCCTTAGACTCACTAGTATCTTTTTCCTTGGTAACTTGTGATTTCCTATTATCATCTTCTGATTTCTTAATATCACCTCTTGGAAGTTTATTAGATGGTTCAACAGTCTTATATATTGTAGAATTACAGTTTTGTTTCAAACCACTATTCTTAAAACTACTCTCTTTCATTGTCACCTTAGATTCACTGGAATGATTTAACTTGGTATCCTGTGATTTTGTATAATACAAGTATTCTGATTTCTTAATATCACCTCCTAGGAATTTATTAGCTGGTTGAGTTTCTTCTTTTGTATAGAAAGCTGGTTTATCATTACTATCTTCAGGGAATTCACTGTATGAAGCACTGCCCCTCTTGGATTTATTGACATTGTCTTCATGTAATTTTTTGTTACAGTCCTCTGACATGGTTAATGTACTCCCACCATTACAACGATCAAATTTTTCTTCACGAATGACCTGATCTTTATTTTGTTCCACGACATTATCTCTAAATAAATCACTGCTATCACTCTGAGATACTATACAGTCGGTGTCTATGTGCTGGTTGCTACAAGAGATATTTAATCCATGGGTATGCTGACGATGAGCTGTCAAGATTTCTGAATTTGGAGTATTTATTGCATTGGAAGCACACAATGTATGAGTGGTTACCATATCGGTATTTTTCCTTTTCACATGTTGTTCATGAATATATTCAACAGTAACATCACTAGTACCGGTATTTTTAGTAACTTTCTTTACATTTGCTCCATTAGTATTCAGGCTTATTACAGGAGTACAATCCAGTTCTATTGAGAAATTATCACAAAAATCTTCTAACTTCCTATCCATTGAGAAATTTAATGATTCTTTTGTTCTACTTTCACCAACTCTAGTGGTGTACTCCGTTCTCTGTGCATATGATCCAACACTATTTCCTCTCCCTTTCATTGTTCCTCGTCCTCTCCCTACACTTTCTTTATGAGTGCAGAGTATTTCACCTTTTACTCCGGAACTCTTAGTAATTCCATGTCCTACACTGCCTTGTTTTATAAGTCTATTTGAATGAACAACAGCTATGTTATCAGAGTTAAAGGTTCCAACAGTATTTTTAGTTTCTGACAAAACCTCTACATTTGACTCAAATTTAATGTTAGTTTTGAAACCATCTGAAACAGAATCCCTGACCCTACCAGAATATCTGTTCTTTGGTTTATCCACTATAGCAGATATAGGAAGAGTGCTTACTGTTGCTTCTCGCAACACGGAAAAAAATTCATTTATACCATAAATGAACTTATCAAACCTTTTCCCTGGTTCAGAATAAATTGGATAAATATAACCACACACAAATTTATCTGTTAATGATTTTGAGAACACAACACTATAGGAAGGAAGTTGACTACACATGCTATGAAGATCACCCTCAAATGTTTTGAAAACATCATCTGGAATTTCTTCATTAAAACACAAAAGTAAGTTTGCGGGGTAATTATAAAAAACAGACAATACCCTGCACCTCTCATTCTCCTCTGGAACTTCCAAACATCTTTCCTCTAAGCATTTTTTCCCTTCTATCAGAATAGCATCAACAGGGGTTTCTTTACCATAGTCAATTACCCACATTAAGCGGCTCAATACCTTACTGTTTTTTGAAAGTTCAAAGAAACCCTTTTTGAAAGTTTCAAATTTGAAGAGAACCCCCTTTTCAGTTTTTATGTGCTCCATGTCCCGAGCTTGTGAAAAGTGTCTTGTTTCATGATCATAGTAGTCACCAGGAGAAACTTTAGCCAATCCATATATAGATACTTCAGAACATTCCTTTCTGCAATAAAGAAAACTAACTTTACTTTCTTACTTACATTAGTATATACAGTAATATCCCACTATAATAAAGAGCATGTGTCCGGCTTACGATATAAATGTGTGTGCGTATGCATGTGTGTGTATATATATATGTGTAAATATATATACATATATATATATATATATATATATATATATATATATATATATATATATATATATATATATATATATATATATATATATATATATAAATATATAAATATATAACAGATTTTGACCAAAGCTAAAATCCTATTTTTGGGTGATATGGCCATGTCGTCCTGATGGAAGTTTACTTTAGGTAGCTTTCTAGGGGATATTTGGCTACAGTGATACTCCCAGAGAATTAACCACAGGTTTCCACAATTCTAACTCCTGGTGCGAGTATCCTTAATATAACTTTTAAGGATATGGCATAATATCAGGGGACGTATTTCTTGATCGACACATGGCAATCTTCACCCCGAATAGATTTTACGCATTGAGGGGGGAAGAGTGGCGAAAATGAAGGGGAGCCGTTATCAAGGTTACCCGGTGGATCCCCTCCCAGTACTACTACGGCTTATTATTCCTTGTTGCATTTAAGCATGAATAGCAACAGATAGAGTAGTTTCGGGTGGGGTCTTTCGTAACATAGTTGTATACTCCCTTTTTGAAAGAAGGGAGGGTCCATCAGGACGACATGGCCATATCACCGAAAAATCGATCTTTCGCTTTGCTCAAAATCAGTTTTTTGAGCTCAGCCATGTCGTCCTGATGGAAGTTTACCAGAGAATTACTTGAAAGTACTATATCTGTGGGTTTGTATAAGTGCCTTGACTTTGAATGAGTTCCTTATACGGTCTACTAGACCTTTACATATGATATTAACGTTATTTGTCATATTCACTAAGCTTGGAACCAGCTTAGGGTTTCCTGCACCCCTGCAGGGAAAGTGTCGACTTCGACTATAAGGATTCAAAGTTTGTATCTCCACAGGAACGGACGGTAAATCTCAGAGATTACCTTTTCATCCCTTAGAAATCTGTACTCTGATTTCAAGTTGGGCCCTTCTAGGGTTTAATTAAAACTCTAGTATACTTTATTCGTCTGTAACCGAGATAGCAGCAATAAGACGCAAATACGTTTAGTATTTTACCTTGTAACTAGATTATCAATTGTAGTTACAGGTATGAATCTGATCCGGCATTGAAAACACATCAGGGTCCATATTTTCTCCTGTCGGAAAAATATATAATTTCATCAAAATGATGCCACTCAATGGAAATGTGAAGCCAAATCCGACTGATTTGTACAGATTTTGAAAATGTATGAACACCGTGATGCAATGTTCACTCGGCACTGGTGTATTCAGTCAGATATGCACCTATATGGAACTGTGTGTTAACCATCGTTGTGATTTGCATTCGAGGGTAAATGTACCCATGCACCCGATGCACTGGAAAGTCCCAAAGCAGTTCACTGTACGGCGCAGGATTAGACGGGTTTTTTAAAACTACCCGCCACCACCACAACATGTCTTATCTTATGTACTTGCTTCGTATAGTGTTGGAAGAAGTTCCATGAAGAAGCAATTTTCTTAGGATCATGAAGTGCGGGTGAGCTGTCAGGATCCACTCTGCAAATTAGTAGGTGAGCTTTGGTCTCAGTTATTTTAGGGATAGATTTTGATCCTGAGGTTTCGCCTTGGAAGAGCTGTCCTTCCTTGAAGTCCGAAGTTCTACGAAGATGGACCTAAAGACACCCTAATGGGCATAGGGAGACATCTTCCTTCAGTGGGCAGATTCTCCAAGGACCCCACCTTTTGGTGGGCAGCTCGTTTTCCGCGAGAAAAGTAGGATCAGGGAAAGGATTCAGTTCTCCCTCTTCTGTGAACTGAATATGGCCTACATCCCTGATAGGGCCAATATTTCACTAACTCTAGCCCCTGAGGCTATTGCAAACAGAAAATTGACTTTCTGTGTAGTTCTTTTAGAGTACACTCCTCATTGTTTAGGTTCAAAGCATAGTGCAAGACTTTGACCAACGCCCATGTAATGGGCTTTGGAGGGGTTGCCAACTTGGGTCTAGTGCATGCTTTGGTACCTTAAAAAAGGTTTCGCTTATGAGGTCCGTCTCAAAGGCGTATAGAAAAGGTCTAGTCAGGGCCAACTTACACGTGCTTATCGTAGTGGAAGTCAGGCCTCGTTCAAGTAGGTAAAAGAAGAAAGAGAGACAGAAACCTGTTGAAATTTCTGTTGGTCCCCTTGTTTATACGAGGGTTACCCCTTTCTTCCAAGACAATCCACATTGTCTCCTGGTTGGACTTGACTTGTACTCTACAATGAAGTCGGCCACATTCTTCGAGATCCCAAACTTTTGTTCGCTGCAAGGGGGAAAAAAATCATGAGATGTAGGATGTTGGTTCTCGAGGATGAAATGTAACAGCCGACTTCTGCACCAGTTTCGATAAAACTTGGTATGGCAGAGGAAACAGCTAGTTTCAATTCTAGAACTAGAGGAAACCAATTGTTTTTGGGCCATTTTGGGGTCCACTACAGGAGCTGTTCCTCTGCAGGATCCTAGCTTGTCGAGGACTTTTAGCAGGAGACTGGTTGGTGGAAACAGATAAATTCGATTCCATCCGTTCCAGCTGAGAGACATGACGTCTATCGCTTCTGCTTAAGGTTCTCATAAGGGGCTACATAACAACGTCGTTTCTTGTTGTCGCTCGTTGCGAAGAGGTCAATCAGCAGTTCAAGGACTTTTATCGAAAATAAAGGAGAATGAGTCTGCGTCTAGGGACCATTCTGTCTCTATATTGGCTTTCGCCTGGATAGAGCATCCGCCGTCACATCGCAGAACTCTGGAAGGTGAACTGCTTGATAAATGCCATCTTCTCTTCATTGCCAGGCGGAAGATGGCTAACATCACGTGGTTGATGTGAGGTGAACTCGAGCCTTGTCGATTACACATATTACTATCAACTCGTTGTTCAGAGCCAATCTGATGTGGACTGTTCTGCGAGGGGATAGTCTCCTCAATGTAAGGAGCACTGTCATAGCCTCCAAGATGTTGATGTTAAAGTTTTTTGAACTGGAATGATCAATTTCTTGACCTTTCCTTTCATGTGGCTGGCCTCCCCATTCTTTCAGGGAGGTTTCCGTGTGTATTGCCACTGATGCTTGTGGTGGTTGCAAGAAAATTGACTGTGCTAGGCACTTATTCGTTGACCACGGCCTTAATGGCGTGCGCAATCGGGTCGGTGTCAACCTTGTTGATCTCTTCAAGTGTTTGATGCGTATCTTCTCCAAACTCCTCGCACATCCTTTGGCTGTGCTTCTAGCACCGGGTCTGTCACTACTGCGAACCGGAGAGAGCCCAGTACTCTTTCCTGTTGGCATTTTGAAATCCTCTTGTGTTGGATTAGTCTCTTGACAGATACTGCTATTTCCCTCCTCTTCTTTAATAGAATAGAGAAGTGGTGTGACTGCAAGTTCCCATGGATTCCTAACCATTGAACTTTTGAGCTGGAGAAAGGTGAGACTTCTAGCGATTGATCTTGAGGGCCAGGTGTTCCAGGAACTGGATCACCTTTCCTGCCGCTTGCAGACAAGTAGCCTTGGATGCTGCCCGCACCCGCCAATCGTCCAGGTATGCTACTACCTGTACTCCTTCGGAGCGTAGCTGCTGGACGATCGTGTCTGTTAGCTTTGCGAATACCTTTGGGGCTATGTTTAGTCCAAAGGGCATGGCTGTGAAGACAAATTTTGTCTTTTGTAGCCTGAATCCTAGGTAGGAGGAGAGGGGGGACTGACTGGTAGGTGCCAGTAAGCATCTGCCAGGTCTATTGAGACTGTATATGCCCCTTTTTGGTAGAAGGGTTCTTATGTGTTGCACTGTAAGCATCCGGAACTTGTTGTTCTCGATGAACTTGTTGAGTGGAGACAAGTCTAGAATGACTCTGGGTTTGTCCGAGTCTTTCTTGGGAACACAAATCAGTCTTCTCTGGAATTTTGATAGACTTCGCTTTCCTCATTACCTTCTTGTTCAAGAGTTCAGAGGTATATTCTTCTAGTAAGAGGGTGAAGTGTTGGAAGAATTTTGGAAAGTTGGATTTTCTGCTCCATTTCCAACCAAGTCCATTCGTAATTTGGCTGTGGACCCAGGGATCGAAGGTCCAACGATCCAGTAAGTGGAAAAGTCTGCCTCCTACCTGGAACCTCTCATTGTTTAGAGGTTCCTGAGGACATGTTTCCGTGACCACGTCCTGCTCCACCCTTGAGGGATTTCCAGAGGATCCTCTTCTTGGGCCCTTACCTTTGTAGGGGCGAAAGGTGGTCGAGTGCCTTTCAGAGTGGATTATATACAGTTGATTAGCTTCCAGCTGATGAGAGATCATCTGGAAGGTGGTTTACGGCTGGACTACCATTTGAGGCACCGTGGTCATGGTCACGGTCGGAAAATGTGCAGTTCTAATGATGATTTCCTCTTTGAGGACACGCCCCACTTTTGGAGCAGGTTCCTATTCTCCGTAGTGGTTTTGGTAATGATTTCTTGGACCACTTCCTGTAGGAAAGGGTCTTCGCCCCAGATACATGAAGTCATGTACCTCTTCCCACTTCTCTTCGCAGGTGGGCATAGTTAGAGCTAATGGTTTTCATTTCTCTAGGATTGGGCAGGGTTTGCCCTCCTCGACTGCTCTCATGACACACTCTAGGGCTTTCCCCGAAAGGGGGAAGGAGCAATGAAGGTTGGATGCTTCTTGCTCAATGCTGAGACTTTGGCGTTAGTATATCCGGCCCCTTTCTGGGTCTTGGTAAGGATGGCTTGTGCCTTGTCATGTTCGAGGACAATGACTTCCTTCGGTATAGTCTCCTCGCAGGATGTAGGTTCATCTTGCAGTCTCACGTAGCAATCTGGGTACACTGAAAGCTAGGCCAGAATTGAAGCTCTTCAAGGGGATTGGACCCCAACTTCTACATATATAAAGCTTCCCATTCAACATGGGCATGTGTTCCGTCTACCTCCAGGGGTTGGTTCGGAGCAGTGAGGGAGGTTTAAGGGGCTTAGCGGAGCCCCTGGAAGCGCCAGGGCGTTTCCTTCCCTGTACCTCTCTCTTCGTCTCTTTGAGATCTTGCTTATTCTCCTCTCGTTCCTTCCGGAACAGTGTCAGCATCTGCTGGATCGACTCTAGGAGCATTTCGCTCCTGCCGACCTGTCTAGCCAGTTGGGGAGTTGGGGCTGAAGAGGTTGACGGCATAAGTTGATATGACGGTACAGTGAGCTGAGGGACGTCAGTCACCGTCGAAACGGATCCTTCTTCCTCTGTGGGTGGTTGAACCACTCCTTATTCAGGGCCTTCTAGCAGTAGGTCCTGTCCGGTGTCAATGGACACCTCTGACATCCGATCTTGGTGGATGTCCAAGCCTTGCAGTGCCTGTTGATATCCGTGTCCACTGTCCGTTGGATAGAGGGAGGATGGACCTGTGCCTGAGGCACAAACGTATTCGATTGAGCCTTAGGGAACAGTAGGCACTTCAAAGATTTGTTAGGTAGGTAAGGTCCCGGAGAGTTCTTCTGGAAGCCTCATACTCCCCTTTGGTGGGTTTCCCTTGCTGTATCCCTTGACTTCGTAGTGTCAGGGGTATCTTTTACAAACCCGTCGGTCAGCAAGGTCAAGCGATTGGAGCGATCCTGTGGGTCCCAGAACCTCAGGGATCCAGATACGATGCAGCAGGGGCATAAAACCTGTACATCGTATGGTTACAAAAGTGCTTACTCTTGTGGTTGCAGAACACAATTGTACGCTTCGCCATTGGCTCCTCCTGTAAGGGAGAAAAGGGTGAATGAGTACTAGGTTGTTTATATCATTGATATAATATATGCTTGAAATACAGGTCCCCGTATCTCAGGGATCCGGATACGATGCAGCAGGAGGCATGAGACAAGCACATATTGTGGCATCAAAAGTCCCTACTTTTGTGGTTGCAGAACAGGACTGCACACTTCACCTTAGCCTCCTCCTGTAAGGAAGTAAGAGTGAAATGAGTATAGGGTAATTTATCTCACTAATAAATCTACACATGCATAAAATAGTATACTTTACCATTATTTATCATAGCTTAGGATAGTAAGCTAGAGAATAAGTAGGAAAGACACATATCTGTTTCCCCTCCAGGCAATTGCTGTGACCTCCTACAATATTAACATTTTTAATTTCCTAATTAGGGAAAATACAGAGTGGAATAACTCTCGTACGTAGAGCCGGAGTCAGTGGATACTAACACTAACTCCACCACTTGTAAAATATTAATACCGACAGGTAATCATTGGTGTTCCGATGATCTAGGATTCATAAGAATGTTGAAGGAATACTTCACCTTAACATTTTTTAAACGGTCTCAACAATGGACTGTGAAAGGATACACAGAGTATGTTGGAAATTTCATACTACTGTATCATTATATACTGTAGTTTTCTAACTGCTGTATTGTTATACTGCAGAATACTGGCTACTGTATTGTCTTATACTGTAGTTTTGCCGGTATGCTACCGGGTTAGGCTAGTACCTGGCGGCACTAGCTGACAGAGAGAGAGAGAGAGAGAGAGAGAGAGAGAGAGAGAGAGAGAGAGAGAGAGAGAGAGAGAGAGAGAGAGAGAGAGAGAGAGAGAGAATGGAAAGAAGGACTACCGTATTATCATAGTTTAGTACAATAATTAGGGGTGTAGGGACTACTGTCCCTCCTGCCTTCTTCCCAGAATGAGGATTCAAATGGAAGGGGAGGAATACATTGATTCTAGCTTCCATCCAGCCACAATTTCTGTTGCCAGCTGTACTGCCAGTTACAGGGTTTATGGATGGCTGTCCAAGAGAGGACTGAAGAATACTCAAAAGTATAATGGGTTTCCTACCGGCAGCCGTCAGAGGCGGCTCAACCTTTCCCGGAGCTTATTTTCCGTTAGGGAGATGGTCGAAGCGGCAACCTAACCGCCTTTGTAGGAGCCCGGCCGGTAACCCAGTCAGCCCAGCAAGCGGGGGTGATTGTAGAATACCGGCCACAGGACTAAAGGACAGAAGAGGAAGGGAAAGGGTCTTATATTTCACAGAGAAAGGTGGCGGCAGGTATGCCTCCTACTGTTGGCTGCAAATCAAAACAGTTTCCTATACCGGCGCCGTCTTGGGCGGCAAAGGAATAACGATTCCCTAGCCTGAGACATTGCTGGATATAAGACATGTCTTCTAGTCCACAAGGGAGAAAGGCGGCAGCAGTTATACTACCCACTTTCGGTTGTGGACTAGGGAAGCCGAACTTCTTATGTTGAAAACAATGTAACCGGCAGGGGAATGACTATTCCCCTATCAGTAGCGCTGTCGGCAACAGGACAGAATACCGAGTTACTGTCGTATTTCAAAGCCGGGATACTCGCCGGCAAAGAAGATCGACAGAAAACGCTATCCAAGTCAAGCCGGAGTACACTACTTGATGGCGATGATGGAAGATAGGGTTGTTGTCTAGGCTGGCAGCACTCAGGGGGAAGGAAGGGTTTATCCTCATTTCTCTAAAAGAGAAGCCTACCAAATTATACTAGTAATTCTAGGAGTTATCTATATCTCCGACCGAATTAATAAAAACGATACAAGAGGTTAAACGGGGGATAACGTTACTAAAGCATACTAAAATGAGTTAGACTAGCCTAACCCGAATCGGGATCTTGGCTTTGCTAGTACCACCGAGGCCCTATCGTATACAATGGAAAAGTTTATTCTGAAGAGGAAATATTACAGGTGTAAAGCTTATCTTCACTAGTATAATTTTGCCTAACTGGCTGGAACTTCTTTATAGCTAATTACCGGGAACGTCTTACTGCTAACTAAATAAAGCATTTATGGCGTACGACAGCGGTCTAAAATGGCCGCCTCCGGGAATGGCAGTGCTCCCCTTAATACACCTAAATTATGTTAATTTAACTGTGAGAAGGGAGCCAAAAATTGTACACAGGAAAGATTAAATACTCAACTTTCCAGAGGATGAAGATGCTGGAGATTGCACGATAATATTCCTTGAAAACAGTAACAACACCGTGAGCAACGTGGGAGAACACCGTGCTTAAATGGCTACGTTAAAAGGAATGATACGCCGTAGTAGTACTGGGAGGGGATCCATCGGGTAACCTTGATAACAGCTCCCCTTCATTTTCGCCACTCTTCCCCCCTCAAAGCGAAAAATCTATTCGAGGTGAAGATTGCCATGTGCTGTATCAAGAAATACGTCCCCTGATATGTTATATCCTTAAAAGTTATATTAAGGATACTCACACCAGGAGTTAAAATTCTGGAAACCTGTGGTTAATTCTCTGGGAGTATCACTGTAGCCAAATATCCCCTAGAAAGCTACCTAAAGGAACCTTCCATCAGGACGACATGGTTGAGCCCAAATAATATATATATATATATATATATATATATATATATATATATATATATATATATATATATATATATATATATATATATATATATTTCTGGTCACGCTCAACTGCATTTCCAGACATAAATACTGTCTCTCTTCATTCCTAGGATAGGGGGAGAGAGTAGTCATACACTGGTGAAACGGATTTTAATTAGGAAAGGGGGAAGGTTTAATTCTGTGTATGGGGGTGGGAAGGTTTGAATGCATGCATCCACATCTATCTAAATATTCAGCCAGCATTTTCATGGGTCACATATACTAGTTCTAAAATAATGCTCAAATGCACTACCATAAAATTTTTGCACCTATCAATCTTCTGTTAAAGTCAGCTATTATAAAAATAAAATAAAATTAAAATTAACTAGTACAATTAAAATTAACTTGTACTTTTCCTAGCTATACAAACCTAGGTTATTTAAAAGGGGGTATTCTCAGGCAGAAGATGGTAATAGCCGTTGAAGAAATTATCGAGGGTCTGGCACCTACTATCTCCAATAGCGGGAGGGGATGCTGCTTCTCGCAGCTACTATACCCATTCCAATCAAAGCCGACTGTTGAGCGACGGCCCTTCTCAAAATATTTAGTGGAGGATTCCTCTTCTTTTGATCACTTTCCTTTAAAACTCTACAACTCTTAAAACAAACACACCCGAAGTTAAGCTGGATTAAACAGGGGGGGGGGATTAGTTTTGCTTTTAAGACCTTGGGGTTAGCAGTTAAAGGTTGGTTTTTATAAGTAGCATACACAGGTTTCCTTATTTTCATTCCCTATTCTATTTATTTCTTCCTATATATGTATTATTTGCATATATTTTCTATCATTCTATGTATTAATGGATAAAATAAATACTGCTGTATAGATATTAGCATTATATGTAGCATATTTTAATATACTTATCTTTTGAAGGAAAACAAAAACTTCCTTATTTAAACATCTATTTTTCAAAAAATTTATAAATTCGGGTAAAAAAAAAAAAAACACTGGCTTTACAGCGAATCATCGTTGTCGCCGAGATCAATGACAAATGAGTTAAGAATAGTCATACATCGTGATAGGAAAGATTCTGCTTAAAAATTTTTCGCGTTGCGACACGAGATGCAAAGAATTTTCCGACTTACATTACGAAAAATGTTCGCGCTACGAAAGGAGGTACGGTACGAGAGCCCGACCGTCTTAGAGACTGATTATAAAATTTGCGTGCCACCAGCCCGTAAACTAGCCATCATCCTCCCCCGCTCCCATTGGTTATCTCCCTACTCAGATGCTAGTTACTGCCATATGATCCTGCTCTCCTATTGGTCAGCATCTACTGAACTGTCTCCCATCATGCATCTACGCATTGGCATTCCTCTTCAATTTAATTTCAGCAGTGGTATTGTACGCATTAACTTTGTGTTTGTGATTTCGCTTTCGTGACTTTTGTACTGTATCATATTTACATTAGTTTATTAGCCATGGGTCCCAAGAAAGTGGCTGATGTGCAGGGAAAGAAAGGATGCTTTCTATGGGGACAAAGATGGAAATAATCAAGAAATACAGGCCTGGCATGCAGTTAAGTGTGATCATGAAGGAATACGGCCGAAATTCGTCGACGATAGGCACTATCCTTAAACAGAAGGAAGTCACCAAAGCAGCAACACCTTCTAAGGGTGTGACTGTTTCCTCCAGCATGAGGAGCCACGTCCATGATGAGATGGAGAGACTGCTGCCTGTTTGAATTAAGGACATGGAAATTGCTGGAGACATAACACCGAAACGATAATCAGCCAGAAGGCCAGCACCATTTTGAGTGATCTCGTGAATGCTCAGGCTGAAAACGGCGCAGGAGAAGGGACATTAAAGCAGGCACCCCCAGAGTATAAGGCTTCTTGGGGGTGGTTTGAAAAATTTAAGACGGTCTGGCATTTATTCGGTGGTGTGTCATGGGGAGGCTGCAAGCTCGGATACGAAAGCGGCCGAAGCCTTTGTTAAGACATTCAATGAGATGACTGTCCAGGAGGGCTAGTCCCCAGCAAGTCTTCAACTGCAATGAAACTGGGCTTTTCTGGAAGAAAATGCCTCGAGGAAGATATCCTTGCAGAGTAGTCCTTCATCATGGTTCTCTATCTTCCGCCTAACATTAGCCCTCTCCTCCACCACATGGACTAGCAAGTGATTTCCAACTTCAAGAAACTCTCCACGAAATATCTCCAAGATATGTTTCGAAATCACTAGGAGCACAAACCTCACTCTTCGTGAATTTTGGAAGGAGCATTTCAATACTGTGATATGCCTCATAATCATTAATACAGCTTGGCGGAAGGTTTCGAGGCAAACCTTGAACTCTGTGTGGAAGCTTTGGTCTGATGCCATCTCCGCACTTGATTTCCAGGGCTTCCACGTAGACTAAGCTGAAGCGAAGACGATTACGAAAAAGTTGACGATCCTGAACCTATTGCTTAAAATGAGGTTGCCGAGATCGTTACACTCGGAACATCCATGGGTCTGGAAGTTGACGAGGCCAACATCAATGGGCTTATCGAGAAGCACCTAGAGGAATTTACGACGAATGACCTAAAGGAGTTAGAGGCCATGCAACTGAAAAAAGTTAATAACAGTTCTCTAGCAGCGAGGAGGAGGAGAATGACCCTATGACCACGGCAGAAATTAAGGAAGCTCTAACTTTCTACCATAAAATAACAGCTTTTGTCAAAAACACATAAAGAAAAGGTCACAGGTCTTGAGGTTGAATATTTAAATGACGTTTGCCTTTGTCATTTCAGGAATGTTTTGAGAACCAGACAGAAACAAGCTTCCTTGGATAGTTTTCTTTTAAAAAGAGGCCTTCAGTACTAGTAGACCAAGACGAACCTCTAAGTGATCCAAAAAGGAAGGAAAGTGTCAGTGATGAAGAAAATATACAATTAAATTTATAAAATACAATATGTAAAGTAAAAAAATACAAAATGTAAAGTAAAAAAATACAAAATGTAAAGTAAAAAAATACAAAATTAGAAAAAGGAAATAAAAACAATATATTCAATTTTAAGTTTATCATAAAGTTGTGTTAATATTTTCTGCCATTAGTTAATGTGTTCCCTAAAATTAAGTTTTATTGTTTTCTGCCATTTATTACTCTGTTTTGTAAAGTTAAGTGCATATGTTTTCTGCCCTTTGTCATCCTCCTCTACAGTCCCACCAATTCGATCTCAGACATCGCCTCACTCCAAAGGTAAGGCTCCACATTTTTGTTACTGTATTTTCCAAGTATTATTGCTTTGTTTTACTCTTTGCTCTAATTATACATTTACTTTATAGATTACTAGCGGATAGGTTATTACTGAATGATCCAAATGGTTCTGTTTGATTGAATTTAGCCTTATCATAAGCATTTAATGTGGTTACTTACATGTAAAAGGCGACTCACAGTGCGGAAAAATTACGGTACGAAAGCTACTACGGCCTCAATTAATTTCGTATTGTGAGGCATTACTGTAATTTATTTATGGCAATATCATTCTTTGCATCTGTCTCAGCGTGTCTTACAGCTTTGCTCCAATATTCTTTAGTTATTCTATCCGGTGATTCCTGTGGTAGTACCTTCAAGTCTTTCATTACAAAGTTATTTTTTCTTGCTATATAGTTTCTTACATGGCCCCATATATATTCAAAAGGGTTGTATTGACATTAGTGCGGCGGTAGATGAATCACTTTATGGCAGTACTCTGCTGTAAACTTGTCAATGACATACTTATTTTCCATGTTCCATGTGTGCTTTTTCACCATTTGTAACAGTTCTCTTTTTAACAAGTGTTCTTTTGAATAATCCCCATTTTTGGGTTCAAGCCATGTTGGAAGGTTCCTATAGGTAGCTTTCTAAGGGATATTTGGCTACAGTGATATTCCCAGAGAATTAACCTTTAGGTCTCCAGGATTCTAACTCCTGGCGCGAATATCCTTGAAAATTTCTCTTAAGGATATCGCATAATATCGGGGGATGTATATCTTGATACGACACAAAGCAATCTTCACCCTGAATAGAGTTTTCGTTTTGAGGGGAAGAGTGACAAAATTGGAAGGGGAGCTGTTATCAAGGTTACCCTTCCTCCCATACTTCTATTGAGTATCTAGATGGCGCTGCATCCAAGATGGCGCTCATTCCTATATTTGTAGCAATTTTGCTCGGTGGTGTTCCCTGTTGATCTAACATTTTGATCGCTTTTGAGAGGATTTAATATGCAATCTCCAGCTTCTTTCGTCACTGGAAAGTTGAGTATTTAATCTTTACAGTTTATAATTTTTAACTCCTGCTTCACAGTGAAAACAGAGTAATTTCTATGTTAAGGAGCTAGGCCTGTCACAGGAGGCGCCAGGGGTGCTGTCGTTCGTTATGCATGTGTTATTTAGTTAGCAGAACGACTTCCTGGTTGTAATAGCATTAATAATTTATGAAAGCTATTTAGGCACAATTATACTAGTAAAGATATACTTTATGCATAATTTTCTCTTCCTTTTGTCGATCATATACGTTAAGAGTTTCGGCGATTTAGGTAACTGAGATCTCGTCTCGCGCTAGGCTACCTAGCCTAGGCGCTGTAGTATACTTTCAGACATTATCCCCGGTTACCCTCGTGTATCCTTTTATTGATTCAGCGGGAGATAGTACATCTCCTAGAATTATATAACTCGATACTTGTCTCCTGTGGAGATTTAAGGGTAAACCTTCCTTCCACTGAGTGCCGCCATAGGCGGCAACCTTATCTGGTCTTGCCATAGAATAGTTCACTCCGGCTTGACTAAGCTAAGGTTTTTCTGTCTCTCACCTTTGCCGGCAAGATCCCGGCTTTGGTTTTCGACAGAACCTCAGAGTATTCAGTGGCAGAGCAGCAGGGTGAGTAGTCACTCCCCTGCCGGCTTACAGCTGCTAGCATAGGAGGCTAAGCCTCCCTAGGCCACACCTGTAGTGGTAGTATGATGCCACCACTTTCTCCCTGCGATCTAGAAGACTAGTCCTGTGTCGGCACACCCTAGGCTGAAGAATAGATATTCTTTTGCCGCCAAGGATGGCGCCGATACTGAAACATTGTTTCTCTCGTGTGGAAGTGGCGGCAGGATGCCGCCTTCTCCTACACTTGATAGATTCGGTGCTAGCCCTGCCGGCATGTTATGATTATACAGTAGCCAGTATATTTGCAGTATAGTATATACTGCAGATATTGTATATATTATACAGTAGTTATTTTCCAACATATTTTGTGTATCCTTGCACAGTCTTTTGCTGAGACTGATACTATATTGGAAGAATAGAGTTCCTTCAATACTCTGATTAGAAATCAGTTAATAACTTACCCTACAATATTAAATAGTCTAGAGGGGTCAGTGGTAGAACACTTTCTATCCCTAGAGGTTAGAACCCTTCTCCTTTGAGTTTTCCCTGATCAAGAAATTCTAGAGTCTTAATATTGGCGGGGGAGGTCACAACAATTGGCTGGGAGGGATACACAAGTATGGTTCTTTCCTAATTTCTAGTCCAGCCGGCGACATGCCGGCCGGACTGTGCTGCCAGGTGCCAGCCATGCCGGCTGAACTACAGTATATGATTATACAGTAGCCAGTATATTTGTAGTATAGTATATACTGCAGACATAAAACTATAATATTTATTATACAGTAGTTATTTTCAACATAGCTTGTGTATCCTTGTTCAGTCTTTTGCTGAGACCAATCCTATATTGAAAGAATAGAATTCCTTCAATACTCTGATTAGAAATCAGTTAATACTTACCCAACAATGTTAGAACCCTTCTCTTTCGAGTTGCCCTGATAAAGGAAACTCTATATCCTTAATATTGGGGGAGGTCACAGCACTTGGCTGGAAGGGATACACAGGTATGTGTCTTTCCCTATCTCTTTCTAGCTTACTATCATAAGCTATAATGATTAAAATACTAAATTTTGCATATCTGTTTATCATGTGAGATAAACAATCGCATACTCATATAATTTTCCTTTCTTTACAGGAGGAACCCCAGATGAAATGCAATGCAATCTTCTGCAACCATAGGAGTAAGAACGTCTACGGTCACAAAGCGTGCAGGTCTCATGCCCCCTGCACCATCATTACCGAACCCTTGCGATATTGGGACCCCCAAGTCTGCAATATCTGCCGGACCTTGGTGACCGAAGGTTTCAACGACCCCAAGTCAATGGAGTCGAGGGATGCGGCACGTGAAAAGCTGCGCAAGTGGGTGAGAGGGTTCCAGAAACACTCTCCGGGACCATACCTACCTAACGATAGGATGCGTAGTTTACTGTTCCCGAAAGCGGGTAGTGAAATGGTTGTGCCCCAAAACACGACTCGGACCTCCCTGCGTCCAGATTGCCGTGCCAGCACTAGAGGCGTTACCCTCGACGTCTTCACCTTCAACCCCTCCATTGGACGACATGAGCCAGGCACTGGCCCATCTTACGGATTTAATGGAGAACATTCGCAAACGAGGTAAAGCAAGGGAAGCGAAATTCGAGAGAGCGCTCCGTGAAGCTCCACTTATCGTCTCCCGAGGGTCATACAAGCAACCCAAAGGCCAAGACCTCCCGACCTGTTCCAAAACCAATCCCTGGAGGTATGCGGAGTTTATGCCGATTTCGAACGGCAAACTCTACATCCAGTTTTGGCCAAGCTTTAATGCTTACCCTGATTGCTTCATTCGACTGAAGCATGAACCAATGCCAAAAGAGGAGACGGAACCGAAGGAGGTCATGGTTTTCGACCACGATAAGGCTCTCTTGTCAAGTAGCCTGAGAGAGGTGGGCTATTCGGTGTTGAAAGTGTCTGCCTTGAGCAAGAAACACCCTACATTTCTTGCTCCTGCCTCAATAGCCTTCCCCTTTATGTTGAAGGCATTTAAATCTGTTGCCAAGGCAGTGGAAGCAGGCAAACCATGCCCTGCACTACAGGAGTGCAGGCCTCTGTCGTTAGCCTTTCCCATGCAGGAAAAGGAATGGAAGGAAGTCCACCTAACCTTCTCAGTAGGGAAACTGGACGCGGACATCGCTGGATGAAAATTTAGCGAGAATCTCCCTAAAGTTTCTGACTTTCTCTTGTGCAATGAACAAGAGATGAAGGAGAGACTTGCGGCCTCTTTATCCCTACAAAACTGCATAGAGATGTGTGCAGGCCAACGAAGTACCCCAGACATGCTTATGGTCCTGGCCAAAATGCATATGGGCACCCTAGTAAAGGACCCGTATGCTTTCATGAAGGCTAGGAGAGCCTGTAGAGAGTTTGTGTTCGCTGCTGCACCAGTGAAACTATGAACCTAGGAAGCTGATATCTTCTAACATCTGGGGTAAAGACCTCTTCCCGAACGAAGTAGTCAAAGATGGAGTCGAGAAAGCCATCACAGAGAATAGGAACCTTCTCCAGAGTGGGGCATCTCTTCAAAGTGAAAGTCTTCCCCGGATGCGGGTCCCCAACCTAAAAGGAAGAAGAAGAAGTCTAGACTTCCCCCTCGGCCTGCTCAGCAACATCCCACAGTTACTATGACCGCGATGCCCCAAGTAGTGGCCCAAACACAGACCACCTTCCAAGTGGTGCTTCAACAGCTGGTTGCCCAGTCACCAGCATTCTACCCCAGGTTTGAGAGGCAGACCATTACCTCTCAGTTGAAAGGTAAAGGATCCAGATGGGGCTCCTCCAGACATCACTCAAGAGGTAAGGGAGGATGCAGTCGAGGAGGCAGACCCTCCGATCAATCGAAGCAAGGTAGACGCTTCATTTAGGAGGGAGGCTCCAACAATTCAGGATCATTGGACCTTCAATCCTTGGGCCCACGGCCTAATCAAGATTGGACTAGGATGGAGACGGAACAAGTCTCCACCATCATTGCCTCAATTCTTCCAACACTTCACCCCTGCATTAGAAGAATATACCCTATAGCTCTTGAGCATACAGGTTATAGGGAAAGCAAATTCCATCAAATTTCAGGGAAGGCTGTTTTGTGTTCCCAAGAAGAACTCAAGAAAACTTAGTCATTCTGGACTTGTCACCACTCAACAAGTTTGTAAAAAACAGCAAGTTCAGGTCTCGATAGACCTGACAGATGCCTATCGGCACCTTCTAGTCAGTCGGCCCCTCTCCTCCTACCTAGGATTCAAGTTACAGAAGATAAAGTATGTTCTAAGAGCCATACCCTTCGGACTAAACATAGTCCCAAGTATCTTCATGAAACTTGCAGACGCAGTCGTGCAACAACTACGTATAGAAGATGTTCAGGTACATCCGGGATGCAATATCAACTTCAAGAAGTCTGGACTCTCTCCAGCTCAGGGGTTTCAATGGCTGGAAATCCATTGGAACCTGAGGTCACACCGTCCCTCCATCCCCTCAGGGAAGAGGAGGGAGATCGCAGGGTCTGTCAAGAGAATACTGAAATCCAACAGGATTTCAAGACACCAACAAGAAAGAGTACTGGGCTCTCTTCAGTTTGCAGCAGTAACAGACCCAGTGCTAAGAGCACAGCTGAAGGATGCGTCAGGAGTCTGGAGAAGATACGCATCAAACGCTCGAAGAGATTTAAAATGACCGATACCGTCCTTACTACGATCACTTCTCAACCCATGGTCGAAGGCCAAGACCGTAATGAGGACCGTGCCCTTGCAACCACCTCTGCCGTCGATGACCATCCACAAGGATGCCTCGACAGAAGGATGGGGAGTTCACTACCATCAAAAGGAAAGTCCAAGGGACTTGGTCATCTCTGTTCAAGGCCTTTCTCATCAACATTTTGGAAGCCATGGTAGTCCTCTTGACGTTGGGAAAACTCTCCCCTCGCAGATCAGTCCATATCAGGCTGATCTTGGACAGCGAAGTGATAGTGAGATGTCCGAACCGACAAGGCTCGAAATCATTCCATATCATCCATGTGATATTAGCCATCCTTTGTTTAGAGAGATGGCACCTATCAGCAGTTCACTTACAAAGATTCCGCAATGTGACAGCGGACGCTCTATTCAAGCTGATAGAGTCAGGATGGTCCCCAGACGCAGACTCATTCTCTTCCATCTTGGAACAAGTCCCGGAACTGCAAATCGACCTCTTCACGACGAGCGACATCAAGAAACTACCTCGATATGTAGCCCCATACGCGGGCCCTCTAGAGGTGATAACAGACGCCATGTCCCTAGTTTGGAACGAATGGACACGGAATTTCCTGTTCCATTTGGAATGAATGGACCCGGAATTTCCTGTTCCTTCCATCCAATCTCCTGCTGAAGGTTCTCAACAAGCTGAGATCCTTCCAGGGAACAGCAGCTCTAGTGACCCCCAAGTGGCCCAAGAGCAACTGGTTCCCTCTAGTGATGGAACTGAGGCTGAGGCTGGTCCTTGTACCGAACCCAGCACTATCTCAACGGGTTCAGATGTCGACTATCTTCGCTTCATTACAGAGAACCCAAAACCTTCATCATGATTTTCTCACCATAGCGGTTAAGTAAAGATTTGGGATCTCAAAAGGCAGTATAGACTTCTTAGAAGAATACAAGTCTAAGTCAACTAGACGACAATATGAATCGTCTTGGGAAAAGTGGGTTGCTTTTGTTAAAGCAAAAGGACCGAAAGAAATTTCAATAGACTTGTCTGTCCTTCTTTATCCACCTTAATAAACAAGGTCTGGCAGCCAACACGATAACTACGTGAAAGTCAGCCCCGACTAGACCTATTCTATACGCCTTTCAAGTGGACCTGACGAACAAAATCTTTAACAAGATCGTGAAGGCATGCGCTAGACTTAGGCCTGCAGCTTCTCCGAAGCCCATTTCATGGTCTTTGGACAAGGTCCTACATTATGCTTCATCTGTGAACAATGAAGATTGTTCTCTCAAGGATCTAACCCAGAAGGTTATTTTCCTGTTCGCTATAGCCTCAGGGGCTAGAGTTAGTGAAATAGTAGCCCTATCAAGAAATGAGGGCCACATTAAGTTCACAGAAGTGGGAGAACTGAATCTCTTCCCTGATCCAGCCTTCCTCACCAAGAACGAACTACCCACTAAAAGACTGGGCCACTGGGGAATCTGCCCTCTGAAGGAAGATATCTCTCTGTGTCCAGTAGAGTGTCTAAAGAACTTTAGACTTCACAGGAGGACAGCTCTTCAAAGGAGAAACTTCAGGATCAAACTTATCCCTAAAACAACTGAGGGCGAAGCTCACCTACTTCATTCGCAGAGCGGATCCTGACAGTACATCATCACTAAACTTTTTTCAGTATATGGACTTAGAGCGTCCTCACTCATATACTGGATGGAAATCATCCAGTGTTCTACAAACACTATGCAAAGCAAGTCCACAAACTGAAGCATTATGTGGTGGCAGCAGGTAGTGTATTAAAACCTGTTGTCTAGTGCAGCGATGAACAGTTAATTGATTGGGACTATCAATTCGGGTGAAAAGGTGTTGACACTTCCAGTGCGATACCTTCTAAGTGAGTGACACTATGGTGACACTAAGACTGTTCAAAATCTCAGGTGTGGAATTATACAAATAACACGTGTGCCGTGTGTACATAGTACACAGTGTTGATAGTATACAACATTTACAGAAACTATATTAGGAAAATTTATCAAAAACTTTCAAATTTAGAGTGGCACTCATCATTTCTTCCCTTTCAAGAAGAAAAATACTTCTGTATACATTGTACGTATAATTTCCCTAACACGTTACACTCGTTCCATTTAATCACATATTCGAAATAAATGTCTATTAGAGTGTAATTGCGTCTTATTTCGCCCTGCAATTAGCACATTAAATATACCAGAGTTCTCTTACTTATTTAACTAGGTAAACCTAATATTAGTGTATGCTTACAAACAATGGATATAGTTGACACTTAGTCGTTCCGACAACATATACAAACCGTGAGACCTTTTGTATATCTAGTGGATACATATGTTTGTTCATACAATATATGCAAACCTTGAGACCCCTTTTCTACTGTCTAGTATGACTCTTCCCTGCAGGGGGCAGGAAGCACTAACATTGTCCATGATTACTGGTAATGACGGATAACGATAACGTCATTTGTCTCAATGGTCCGGATGCCCATAGAAAAATTGTTCCAAGGTTAAGGCACCTATGAAAATCCACAGATACTGTACTTTCTAGTAATTCTCTGGTAAACTTCCATAAGGACAACATGGCTTGAACCCAAAAAACGGATTTTGAGCGTAGCAAAAAATCTATTTTTGGGTGAGATAGCCATGTCGTCCTGGTGGACCCGCCCTCCTTTTCTATAGAAAAGGCCTTGGCAGGATCCCTCCCAAAATTACTATATCTGTAGCACCATGCTCAATGCTACAAGGAATGAGCGCCATCTTGGATGCAGCGCCATCTAGACACCCAATAGTAGTATGGGAGGAAGGGTAACCTTGATAACAGCTCCCCTTTCCAATTTTGCCACTCTTCCCCCTCGAAGCGAAAACGCTTTTCAGGGTGAAGATTGCTATGTGTCGTATCAAGATATACATCCCCTGATATTATGTGATATCCTTAAGAGAAATTTTAAGGATATTCGCGCCAGGAGTTAGAATTCTGGAGACCTAAAGGTTAATTCTCTGGGAATATCACTGTAGCCAAATATCCCTTAGAAAGCTACCTATAGGAACCTTCCATCAGGACATGGCTATCTCACCCAAAAATAGATCCGTTTTCTATAATGCATTCTCTGATGATACCTTTTTTAGATGATATCAGCGGACTGCCCAACTTCACAGAGTGGTAGGTGGTGTTATCCATGACTTTAACAGACGATACAGGCATACAGTATAAGGAAGGAGTTGCTCGTTCATCTGGTGGTGATAATCTCCATCAGTTTTAGCAAGGAATATCAATTGTGCATTTGGCACAAAACCATCCCTATAGAGCCAGAATGCAAAACAATAAAACATACCCTTTTCCCAGTGGGTTGTTCAAGGCCTGTTGCTTTAGAGGAGCTTGTATCTATCCAGCCTTTATCAACACTTTAGTTTTGGTTTACACGTGTTTCGTCCCAGTATGAAGTTGGACGTTCTTCATTTCTTTGCATCTCTTATTTTTCGTGAAAAATGTATTCGCAAAGGCAGATCATCATCTTGCTCCATTAAGAAATGTCAACCGTTTACCTTTGCATAGCGAAAACCTATTTTTCTAATCACCTTTCGAAGAGATTCTCTACTTCCACTAAAACCGATATTTCCTTTCATTGTTACAAGCACTTTTTCGGGAGTAGGCATTTCCTTCCAATCATAGAAACCAAGAATTGTTCTTCGCAGAACCTTTTCATCAAAATCATCAAAGTTGGTCACTGGTCTAACGTTCCGTCTTTTCTTTCTTTGAATCACTGGAGATTCCAATAGCTTTTCCTCCTCACTTGATTCATTGCTTAGTTCGCGAATAGTTTTTTCTGACATTTTTGTGTTTCACATGCTCTTTGGATAGCCTTCAAAACATCAGTCAGAGGACCTCCTTGTTTTTCTAAAATTAAATATTTCAAAACATTATAGACTTCTCTTGGCCTCACGTGGCAAGTGAAGATGTTTTTGCGAGTTACTTAGGCTTTCCACTGTTAACACGGAGAACGGACAATTTGCCGTAAGCAAATTTGCCGTAGGACAATTGACTGTAAGACATTTTGCCGTAAGAAAAATTGCCGTACGGATATTTTGCAGCAAGGACATTTTGCCGTAAAATGTATATGCTTTGACATGTATAGATTAATAAAAAAAAATAATGAAGAGAGAGAGAGAGAGAGAGAGAGAGAGAGAGAGAGAGAGAGAGAGAGAGAGAGAGAGAGAGAGAGAGAGAGAGAAGGGTCGTTATAAATTTTGACACCCGTCGTTCAATGTTTAAATGAGGTCATTACAAATTCGGTAGTTTACTATATTTTTTATCATTTTTTTCATCTTAAACCTTTGTATTATCTACTTTTATCAATTGAAACTTGAAACCCTACGACGCCGTACACTATCAAAAGCACCAGATAATTCCAACTTCATTTACAGGCAAGAGAGAGAATATGGAGGCAAGGTTTATTGGAAGTGTGTTGAAAAAAAATGCAAAGCAAGAGTACATACATGACGGAATATTGAAGATATTTCAATCTGTAAAACTGTAAGTGAGCATACCCATTCAGCGAACCCAAGCAAACATAAAATGCAAAAAACAATACGCATCCAAATTTATGGAAACTCATCAATGTATTGAAAAATAAAGAATTTCTTTCTAAAAAGAAGAGAATCGATGCAGAAAGAGGTGAAACAGCAGCCAAGAAACAATACAAAAATGTTTATAAGCGCACACTAAGTATTGTCAGAGGTTATGATCAAAATGCAAAACACCATTATTTACGACCAATTGCTATGAACTTAAATGATTTTTAGATTTGAATTATTTTTTAGAAAACTTTTTAAATAAAGTGTGTGGTCTTCATTTTTTTTTATCCTTTTCTTATATATAATTATAATTAAATGAATACAGGAAAATCAATGAAAAGTGATAAATATACTTGAAGATAACTATATGCATATAGTTACATTGATCTCTAAAAGAAATAAGCTAAAAACTAAAATATACATTTTACAGCGAAATGTCCTTGCGGCAAAATATCCATACGGCAAGTTTTCTTACGGTGAAAAGTCTTACAATCAATTATCCTACAGCAAATTTGTTTACGGCAAATTGTCCTAACTCCGTTAACACAGTTGGTGACTGAGAGCAAGTGACCTCAAATGATATTGACTACGACCTTTGAACCTCTTCCTGACGCCTCCTTTAGGAGTCACTCTCTCTCTCTCTCTCTCTCTCTCTCTCTCTCTCTCTCTCTCTCTCTCTCTCTCTCTCTCTCTCTCTCTCTCTCTCATTGCAGATGAAATGAAATGTATCTTTATAAATTTTGAAAAAGTTTCACAGTAAAATAGTGAAAAGAAGAAACTTGCGCTATGAATAAACTGATGCTAACCTACTGTTAAAAAATATATACATATCCCTGTAATATTTAAATGTAAATATTGTATGCACCAGCACGCACACACATTATAATACATACATACATACATACATACATACATACATATATATATATATATATATATATATATATATATATATATATATATATATAAATATATATATATATATACTGTATATATATATATATATATATATATATATATATATATATATATATATATATATATATATATATATATATATATATGATTTGAATTATTTTTTAGAAAACTTTTTAAATAAGGTGTGTGGTCTTCATTTTTTTTTATCCTTTTCTTATATATGATTATAATTAAATGAATACAGGAAAATCAATGAAAAGTGATAAATATACTTGAAGATAACTATATGCATATAGTTACATTGATCTCTAAAAGAAATAAGCTAAAAACTAAAATATACATTTTACAGCGAAATGTCCTTGCGGCAAAATATCCATACGGCAAGTTATCTTACGGCGAAAAGTCTTACAATCAATTATCCTACGGCAAATTTGTTTACGGCAAATTGTCCTAACTCCGTTAACACAGTTGGTGACTGAGAGCAAGTGACCTCAAATGATATTGACTACGACCTTTGAACCTCTTCCTGACGCCTCTTTTAGGAGTCACACACACACTCTCTCTCTCTCTCTCTCTCTCTCTCTCTCTCTCTCTCTCTCTCTCTCTCTCTCTCTCTCTCTCTCTCTCTCTCATTGCAGATGAAATGAAATGTATCTTTATAAATTTTGAAAAAGTTTCACAGTAAAATAGTGAAAAGAAGAAACTTGCGCTATGAATAAACTGATGCTAACCTACTGTTAAAAAATATATACATATCCCTGTAATATTTAAATGTAAATATTGCATGCACCAGCACGCACACACATACATACATACATACATACATACATACATACATACATATATACATATATATATATATATATATATATATATATATATATATATATATATATATATATATATATATATATATGAGCATATGTATGTACAGTATATGATTGTATGTTAATCTAATTTATTAAATATGCCTGGAAATAATGATTTATGGTTTATGTAATCCTGTGTGCATTGATCAATTTTTCGTTTATTTTTTGGACCTAAGCTGTATCAGAGAAAGGTTAGATCCTGTTGGCTCCCCTTTATTAAGTTGACAGCCTTTAAAGTTCCGGCTCTTGGATAGGTAGGCTTCAAGGCTCTCCATGGGGCACAGAGACGGATCCTCTTGTAGAGGAACAATTTTCGAAGGCGACCAACGTTTCGTGGGAAGTTCGTTTTTTCACCAAGAATGCAGGATCTGGATAAAAGTTTACCTCTCCCGAATCCAAGAATTCAATGTGGCCATCATCCCTTGATTGATAGGGGCCACAATCTCACTGACTCTAGTACCAGAAGCCATAGCAAGCAAAAAGATAGACTTTTCAATAATATCACTCAGAGAGGCAAAGCGTTATCTATCAAAGAGGCAAGACTTTATCCAACGACCATGATATAGCCTTGTGAGGAGCATTAGGTTTCAGTTTATCACAAGCCTTTGGGATCTTATTGAATAACTCGCTATTGAGTTTGACATCAAAAGCATATGCGATCTGTCAAGTTAGTGCCGACTTACATGAGGCAATAGTTGTAGAGGCTAGACCTTGATTGTGTATCGAAATAAAGAAAGAAATAAGTCCATAAAAATAGAAGAAGGCTGATGACTTTTCACAAACACAACCCATTTTTTCCCAGAAGACTAATATTGTCATTTTGTGGTGTAGGACTTGTACTCTTCTATGAAGTCAATTCTTTCCCTTGCAACTCCGAATTTCCTTTGAGCTACGAGGGCGGGAATATCATTAGCTGAAAGGTTTTCGTTAACTAGGAGATGGTAGAGGGATCTGGAGGGATTGAGTTCCAGAACAAGAGGATACCGATTGCTCTTGGGCCACTTGGGAGCCACCAGAGTTGCTGTTCCCTTGAAAGTTCGCAGTTTGTTCAGTTCTTTCAGTAGGAGGTTGAATGGAAGAAATAGGTAGAAGTGAGACCACTGGTTCCAATCCAGAGACATCGCATCCATTCCTGTTGCTTCCGGGTCCAAGTTTGGTGCTAATTTGTTGAAATTCATCGCAAAGAAACCGATTTACAGTTTCGCGACTCGCTCCAGAGTGAAACAGAATGATTTTACGTCCATAGACCATTCTGTTTCCTGAGGCTTGGATCTCGACAGGGTGTCTGCCGTCACATTGCGAACCCCTTCAAGGTGAACTGCTGAAAGATGCCATTTCCTCCTTTTTTGCTAAAGAGAGAAAGGCTTAGATTACATGGTTGATCTCAGGAGATCTGGAGCCCTGTCTGTTGACACAGTGCACTATTGTGTTATTGTCGATGACGAATTTGACGTGTGATTTTGTCTTTGGGCATAGTCTCTTCAGAGTCAGAAACACTGCCATAGCCTCCAGAACATTGATGTAAAACTTCTGAAATGCGATTAACCACTGACCCTGCACTTTCTTGGAAGAGGAGTGTCCTCCCCAATCTTGTTCCAAGGAGTCTGTGTGAGCAGTAACGGAAGGAGAAGGGTACTGAAGAGGGACGTTGTTCAACACTCTTGGTAGTGGACCACGACTTGAGCTGCTTCCATAGTAAAGCAGGGTTTTTGTGGCAAAGATCTCCCCGAGCATTGGATGTCTTTTTTCTCCAGACACTGTTGGCATCTTAGAACCTTGCTTCAGGATTGGGACCATCACGGCAGCGAACTGTAACGACCCCAAGACCCTTTCTTGTTGTCGTCTGGTGAGTACTTTTGAACACAGTAGGCACCTGACCGAGTTTGCGATTTCCGTTCTCTTGCCTTGTGGTAGAGAGAGGGTGTGTAACTGAAGGTTCCAGTGAAGTCCTAGCCACTGGAATTTCTGAGCTGAAGATAGCCTGGACTTCTTGAGGTTTGATTTAGAAGCCCAGAGATTGTAGGAAGTTCCTGACCTCTTTGGCTGTTTGAAGACATTCCGATTTCATTGCAGCTCATACTAACCAGTCATCAAGGTACACCATCACCTGAAGGCCCCTGTTCCGAAGTTGTTGGACAATGGCCTCAATTAGTTTCGTGAAAATCCTTGGAGCTTTACTGAGCCCGAAGAGCATAGCTCTTAATATATAGGCCATTCTTACCCGTATGAAACCAAGGTAGGGGGAGAAGGGCCGACCTATCAGAAAATGATAATAGGCATCTGTAAGATCTATGGAGACGGTGTAGGCCCCCTTGGGTAGTAGGGTCCGTATTTGCGAGAGTCAGCATCTGGAACTTCTTGTTCAGAATGAATTTTTCAGAGGGGAATAGTTTGAAGAGTGTTTGAATCTTTCTTGGGCACGCAGAATAGCCGCCCTTGAAAGTTCATGGATTTTGTACAACGGATGACACCCTTCCTGAGAAGGTCCTGAACATAATCCCCCAAACAGGGGGTTGTGGGCTGAAAGAACCTCTTGAACTGGGGTAGTTTCTGTCTCCATTTCCAGCCTAGCCCTTTTGAGACTATGCTGTGAGCCCAGGGATCAAACTCCCATTGATCCCTGAACAGGTGAAGTCGTCCCTCAACCAGACGATACTCATTGTTGTTGCGAAGGACTTGCAACTTTAGACGTCTTTTCTCTACTTCCTCGGACTCTAGTTCAACCGCCTCTTCCAGACCTACCCCTATGAGCTTTGGCATGGTGAAAAGTGGTGGTAGCTCTCTCATACACAGGGTTGAAGGCTGGAGCTTGTGAAACGTACTGCTGGGGGACCGTGTACACAGTCTGAAGAATGGCAGCAACTGAGGCTGTCTCAACAGGAAAGAATTTCCTTCTTTGAAGTGACTTCTGGGCTTCTTGCCCTTGGGTTGAGGTCCTTCATTGAGGGTAAATTTTCGTTCAGAGAGGAAATACTCCACTTGTCAATAAGGCTCTTATTCTCCTGAGCTGCTTTGTCCATGACTTCTTTAACCAGCTTCTCACGGAATCCCCCGAATGTTGGAGTCGATCAGTTTTCTGGGTTCATGTCTGATCATAGCAGCGGCTAGGACGTGTTCTCTACATACTCTTCTGGCTAGGACGAAAGCATGGAGATCCCTATGAAATATAATTAGGTGAGCTTTAGCAAAGATGGGGAAGAGATCAGATTTGGAATAATTTCCAATAAGTATCTCTAGATATGATTGGAAGGATAAGGAGGCAGAAAGTATCTCTTTAGCTTCCAGTTCTCCCTTCTATAGGGATTTTGGAATCCTAGGCAGTTTCTCATTAAACTGTTTGCCTCCGACGTCTTCATCTAGGTTTCCAACAATGAATGTATGTTGGACATCCTCCCAATTGTTCGAATCGTAAGGAAGGGCTAGAAAGACACGTTTACTACATTCCTCTAGCACTGGAAAAGATCTGTTCACCCTAACTGGTTTCAATAGGGCCTCTATGGGGAAGACAGTATCTTTGGGGCTGTTTCCTGGCAAAGGTAGAAAGTTGGGTATTAGTGAATTCAGCCGTCTTCAACTTCCTAACCAAAAGGGATTGAGCCTTGCTATGATCCACAATGATGGTTTTCTTACGGATTGTATACCTAATGGACACTTCCCGAGTTGAGCCTTACGTAACAGTAAGGATAGCTATCGATCGATGGAAAGAATTCCAAGTCCAAAACTGGCTTGGTACCCAAACCATCCCCAATATGAAGGAACCCTTCGGTTAAGGCCACACTCTAAGCATAGCGCCAAAGGCAGACTAAGCTGGGGGAGTCTTAGAAGCAGGTGCCCGTTGTAAAGCTTCTATCCTCAATGTTAGATCTGCTTGAGAACGTTCATATTTGGTGGTTAAGTTTTCCATGAAAGTTTTCATGGACGCCATTAGTTCTAAATTACTGGGTAGTGAAGGTTTGTCTAATATCGGAACTGGGGTGGAGGTGGAAGCAGGGGCTTGGGTAGAAAGTAAAGAGACATTGGGAGCTGCAATCACCTGATGTACATCCAATGACTCTTCAAAGGCTTCCGTGGTCAGCAGGATCCTTTCCTTCTCTGATGAAACAGAAGGAGTAGTAGACATGTAGTACCTGTCTAGGCTCATAACTTGCAGAGCATCTCGGACTTCATCATCTGCTGGTACCGGCGTGAGTTGGACCGTCAGTAACTGGTGACCTAAAACGGAGGACACCTCAGCCTTGGGAAAGAGGAGGTCCATCAGTCCCAGAGAAGGAAGATAAGGGGCACCTTGTGATAGCTCTTCTGGAACCCCCTTACCCAGTGTTGGAGCATCTTCCGACTTCGATCTTGGACGTCCAAGGAGACGTCAGTGGCATAGAAGCCAGTTTGAAGGAGATCCATGCAAACCCTCCAGTCAGTAGGGTCCCAGATTGCAGTGGATCCCTTGGAAACATGGAAACTTCCATGTTTCCGGCAGGTCTTGTGGCCACAAGGTAACTTGACCCACCTGGTACAGGTGACCGTAGAACACTCCATGTCATCAGTAACCTGTAAAGATAAGAAATTTAAATGAGTACCGCATCATCAAAATATATCTTCTTAAAATTAGGAACAAATCTGATTTTTTATATATCCTATCCTATAAATGCATACACCAAAAGAATGGCTAAATCTAAAATATAACAGAACACATGCCAAACAGATCAGAAATCTGGAATGATTTATGAAGCAAAACAAAATGACGGGGAATATGGAGGAAAGTATCACATCAAAGGAACACCAGAATTTCCAGAGTAGGTCTATCAGAACAGCTTAAGAGGGTAAGTTCACTCATCGTACTGCCTAGACCAGCAACAGCTGCTGCCGCCTCAGCTGGGAGGCGGCAACTATTTCGAGTAGCCACAAAAGAATACCTGTCAATACCACAGGCCTGTCGACACAGTGGCAGATGTATTGTAAAGTTAACAGGGGGAGAATGGACAATCCCAAGGGAAGGGTCCACACTCAGAGGAAGTACAGGAGTGAAAGGCAGATAATAAGAGAACCAGCTAGAACCTGATCATTAACTTACACAAAGTAGGGATGCAGCCCATAAGATAATGAGAGCCGTACAAGATGGCCAGGACGCTAAGAATTAAAAATTCAAAGGGTGTCCTGACAACCAGGCAGGATCCAATCGACCAACTCCAGAGGACAATGTTCCTAGGATGTGGGATAGGAAAGAGCAGACGACTAGTTTAGTCTAAGGCTACATATGAAGTGGCAGCGTGGATAACCCATAGCTAACACACAGGCAATGCTACAAGAACTCAAGCTGACAAGACTGGAATCAGAGACAGGAGGCGGCACCTCTGTATAGATAGGCTAACTCGGCACGGGAGTCAAGACTAAGTAGCTAGAGGGATATCTCAGGCTGACAAGACAGGAAACAGAGACAAAAGGCGGCACTTTTGCCTAGATAGGCTAACCAGGCAAGGGAGTCAGAGGGATATAGCACTGCCAAGGCGGCAGAGGAGTGACCCAAGGGGTACCAACTCTGTGCCTAGATAGGGTTAGGCCATGGCAGCACTATATAGGCAAGCCTAGCCTCCTAAAAGGTGAGGGAAATCTCAAAAGCTAGGGTGAGATGACTAGACAAAAGGAACATAGTTCTAGCCTAGATAGGGTTAGGCCATAAGAGAACTGTGTTGGCAAGCCTACCCTCCTAGTGGGTGAGGGAAAGCTCAAAATCCCTAGGATGACTAGACAAGAGGAACATAGTTCTGGTAGAGTCAAGTTCTGGCCTAACTAGGAAGGGGAAGGGGCAAAGAAACACACTAGGGTGGACTCTAAGGGGCAGAGAGATTTCAACCAGGAGAGGAGAAAGTCTCATCTACCTAGGCCTGGAAAGATAGCCTACAAGTAGGCACACTAACAGGCACAAGGAAAGGGGACGGAGGGGTGGTGATGGGAGACTTAGAAAATGGTGAGGCGGCATGGCAGGAAGGCCCAACACCAACATGGAACAACAATAGTATCCCAGAGGGGTTGCCGTGATAGGGCACAGAGGACAAGTCCTCACAACCAGACATAGCCTACCAAAGACTAAGAGAGAAGCCTAATGATGGTTAAGGCGACACAAGATCTACTAGTCAGCATCAGAACTGGGGTAAGGTGTTCTAAAGGGTAAACATAAGTAGACAGAGGGAACAGGATCCCCCAAACATACAGGCTAAGTGGAAAGTGGTGAAAAGCAGACACCCAAGAGTAATAGAGTAATAGAGAACACTATTGAACTCCCAAAAGAACCTTCAAGACCGCAGCTCCCCGCCGTGACGAATCGACAGCGTGGAAGGATAGACGGCTTCACCTAACCCGTAAAGTTTGGTGAAAGAAGGGAGTGGTGCACTAGTGAACATTTACTAGGTATGGCCGCTGGCTAGGGTAGGCTAGCCTAAGCCAATACTGATAAAAAACACAAAAGACAGACCAAGGAATGATGGGGGGATACCATATACATAACACACATTAGAATAATAAAATAACATATTCCTAAAATAAATGACTAAATAACTAATAATAATTTCTGACTGTTTGACATAATAAATGGCACCCAAAGCCTGCTGGCTTCGGAACAAAAACGCATGCAACATAATAAAAGAAACCGGGTGGAGACGCGAAATTCTCCAACACACGAAAGGAAGGATACTCAACTTAGTCGATAAGGAAGAAGTTGAAGCATCCATGATCGAAAAACACTCAAAAAGCTAAGAAAACTAGCAGAAACTCTCCAAGCGAACAACAAAGATGGCGCTGCAAAAGGGAATGGTTTAACAGGAAACGTGTTATTTGTAGCACATTGAGATCGGGAGTTGTAACGGCTCACTTGCATATGTCCTTCCCTCTACCTTTATCCTTCGACACGAGGTTAACTCTATTCAGGGAAGGATAGCCATGGCTTATTAACATGTACCTGATTTATACATGATATCCCTCAGGATATTCGCTCCAGAGGTCAGAACACTTCTGATACTTCTAAGGTAAAATTTCCCTGGTATATCACTCGCGGAAGGCAAGTGGCAAATCAAGTGATTTAATCACGATAGGTTACTAATATTCCCATAATCGAAACATTGAATAATGAATTAAAGATTTGCTAATATTGTGAAGATTCAACAGTGAAGATATTTTTTAGAATATGAAAACTATATAAACAACTATATGTGTGCATAATAGCAATACGGTAGCGTGACCTTGAGATCAGCTGATGCCTACCGAATTAAAACCACACACACACACACACACACACACACACACACAAAAAGAGAAAAAACATATTTGTATGATTAATAACAATGGTTATAAACAAATTATTTGAAAACTATATCCTTCAACATACTGGTGCAGGTGTAATATTCATCATGAATATATTTCATATAATTAAGAAAATATACAAACAATGCGCCATTCCTATGTGCACATTACCCAGATACAGCAGTGGGACATTCAGATCAACAGCACAGCTGATCACAACCAAAGGTAAACATAAAAGTTGGTAATTGTTGATTGCTAAAATGTTCCCGAAATTTAAAAACAATATAATAATCCTTCATTAGAGCATATGATATCCTATGGAACAAGTAAATGAAATAAGGATATACAATAAGAAAATATTGATAAAATATAACTTGCATGATTGCCGTATCATAATACATCTTAACAAATCTACAGAAACTTCACTTTTTTAGTTCAGCACACGTCAAGAGTAACTCTCTGTCCGTATCTCCGTCATAAGTTGGCGACTACCTATATAATATCTGGAAAATGTCTTAAAACTATTCTTAAATGTATCTAAATTGTTTAAGATGATTTTCTTTGTTATTAATCGTTTTATACATCAAAATACGCATTTATAAGCATTTTAAATGGCCTCCTTAAGTATTCACGAATTTGCTCTTCGTTGGGCTTCTGGACCCTAATCCCCGTCAATCGGGGGATTGACTGTGTATATAACGGATTTTGAGCGAAGCGAAAAATCTATTTTTGGGTGAGATAGCCATGTCGTCCTGATGGAAGGTTCCTTCAGTAGCTTCCTAGGGTATATTTAACTACAGTGGATATTCCCAGAGAATTAAACTAAAGGTTATCACAGAATTCTAACTTCTGGTGCGAGTACTCTAAAGGTTTCCCTCTAGGATATCGTATATCAGCAGGGGACGCATGAATTAACACGCCACATAGCTATCTGCACCCCATATAGAGTTAACGCTTCGATATGGGAAGGTGGCTGAGTAACTGAGGAGCCGTTCCAAAGTTACTCTCATTCGTGGCTACTTTTGGTAATCGAGACGTAAACAAACGGGTGCCATTGTTAAATGACGTCCCGTCCGTCTTCATCCTGAGCTCAGCTCCTACCAATCTCCGCGATACAGTAGGTCAGGGAGGGGCCTGAAAGGCTGAACTAGAATAGACGGGAGGGTCCATCAGGACGACATGGCTATCTCACCCAAAAATAGATTTTTCGCTTCGCTCAAAATCCGGTTTTTGGGCTCATGCCATGTCGTCCTGATGGAAGTGTACCAGAGAATTAATGCATTGTGGATTTTTTCCTTTAATTCAAGTGCCTAGGGCTTCGAGCAATATTCCTATGGCCTGGAGACCGTAAAGACTGACAATTTTAGTAATTGTCCTTACCAGAGATTCTACGATGAACTGGCTTCCTGACCCCCTGGCAGGGAAATCCTGGTGGACAAGAGGAATATCTCGAAGTGATCGGTGAAGAACTGCTCACCTGGTGGAGAGATCATACTGGTCTCGGAGACAGATCAAAGGTTAATATTTTCGAGTAGGAATATTATCAAGACAAAGGTGAGTATATAATATAAAAACTTATATTATTCTTGTAATCAGATAGGAAAGGGGTAAATGAAACTATAACAATCGTATATTTCTTAATAAGGAATAGGAGCGAAAGGAGACGCACATGGTAAATAAAATAGACATTTTATTTCTAAGATTGCAAGTCATTATAGAAGTAATTACAATAATGATTATAGAATTTATTTACAATAACAATGAATAATGTACATAAAAAAATTAAAAAACGTGATCTTGAGTCTGAAAAGGAAATTTGCTTTTTAGAAACACAAGTTCCCAGGGGAACGCCAGTCTTTTTAAAGTCCAAAAAACACTCCATGCTCGAGAGCATGTGGCACACGTGTAAAATTTCTATGACATTTCACCTTGATAAAGAACAGTCTATTAGAAACACTAAGTGTCCATTAAATCACTATGTATCACAATAGGGTCAACACAGGCCCCCGTAGAGTTAGAGTCCCAAATAACTCACTGTTCTATGCAGTTTTAAGCAGCAGGTTTCATTACACTACCTGCTGCTACCACGAAATGTTTCACTTCGTGCACCTGTTTTGCGTAGTGCTTGGAGAACACACGCGATGATTTCCAGCCTGTAAAGCTCTTGAGGCTTTCGAAATCCATATTCTGAAAAAAGTTCAGAGATGAGGCGACTTTCCTAGGATAGTGACCTGCGGGTGTACTGTCAGGATCCGCTATGCAAATGAAGTAGGTGATTTTCGCTCTTAGTTGTTTCAGTGACAGGTCGCTACCCGATGTTTCTCCTTTGAAGAGTTGTCCTCCACCGAAGTCTGAAGTTCTCCGAAGATAGACCTTAAGACTCTCCTGGGCATAGAGAGACATCTTCCTTCAGGGGGCAGATTCTCCAGGGGCCCCATCTCTTGGTGGGTAGTTCATTCTTTGCGAGGAACGTTGGGTCGGGAAACAGGGTAAGATCTCCCGTATCGATGAATTGGATATGACCCTCTTCTCTTGATAATGCCACGTATCGGTGAATTGGATATGACCCTCTTCTCTTGATAATGCCATTATTTCACTGACTCGGGCTCCCGAGGCGAGAGCAAAAAGGAAAATAACTTTTTGAGTCAGGTCTTTCAGAGGGCACGAATCGTTGTCCAGGCTAGAAGCAAAATGGAGCACCTTGTCCAGGGACCAGGAGATAGGTTTTAGTGGAGGTGCTGGGCGTAGTCTAGCGCATGCCTTTGGCAGTTTATTGAAGATGTTACTGGACAGATCAATCTGGAAGGCGTATAGGATTGGTCTAGTCAAGGCTGATTTACAAGTGGAAATCGTGTTGGCCGCTAAGCCTTGTCCATGAAGGTGAATGAAGAAGGACATGCAAAAATCAATGGTGATCTCCGTAGGATTTTTTGCCTTAACGAAGGAAACCAACTTTTTCCAGGAAGATTCGTACTGCCTTCTGGTAGAATCTGTTTTGTACTCCTCGAGGAAGTCTAAGCTTTTCTTCGAGATCCCAAACCTTTTCTTTACGGCTAAGGAGAGTAAATCATGAGATGAAGGTCCTTGACTTTCAGTGATAAAGCGAAAACAGTCGACTTCTGTACTTGTTGAGAGAGGACTGGGCCCGGTAGGGGAATCAGCGTGGGCTGCAGCTCCAGGACCAGGGGATACCAATTGCTCCGGGGCCACTTGGGAGCCACTAGGGCCGCTGTCCCTTTGAAGGTTCTCAGTTTGGAGAGGACTTTCAGCAGAAGGTTGGGTGGAGGGAACAGGTAGATCTTGGACCATCTGTTCCAATCCAGGGACATGGCGTCCACCGCTTCTGCCTTGGGGTCCTTGTACGGGGCCACATATCGAGGATGTTGATTGTTGTCGCTCGTCGCGAAGAGATCAATCTGAAGTTCCGGGACTTGGCGAGAGATGAAGGAGAATGATCTTGCATCTAGAGACCATTCCGACTCTATTGGGCTTGTCCTTGATAAAGCGTTCACTGTCACGTTGCGGAATCCTTGTAGGTGAACTGCAGACAGGTGCCATTTCTTCCTGTCTGCCAAACGGAAGATAGGTAGAAGCACCTGATTTATCTGGGCCGATCTCAAGCCCTGACAATTGAGACATCTGACTACCACCGAGTTGTCCAGAGTCAGACGAATGTGGATCGAGGGAGGCGGGGAGAGTTTCTTCAGGGTGAGAAGAACCGCCATGGCCTCCAAGATGTTGATGTGAAACGTCTTGAATAGGGGAGACCATGTTCCTTGAACCTGCTGTTGGTGGGAGTGACCTCCCCAACCCTCCAGTGAAGCGTCCGTGTGGATGTTGATCGATGGAGGCGGGTGTTGAAGAGGGATGGACCTTTTCAGGGCCTTTGCTCCCGACCACGGCTTTAGAAGTGAGCGAAGTCTGTTTGGAAGCTGTCTCTTGAGGTCTCTTCGAGCGATGGATGCGAATCGTCTCCAGACCCCCGCGGCATCCTTTAGCTGTGCGCGAAGCACTGGGTTTGTCACAGAGGCGAACTGTAGAGAGCCAAGAACTTGTTCCTGTTGGCGTCTTGAGATCCGTTTGGATTTTAGAAGCCCTCTGACAGACCCTGCTTTTTCCTTCCTTTTCTTCAGTGGAATGGAAAGGCGGTGTGACTGAAGGTCCCAATGGATTCCCAACCATTGGAACTTCTGAGGTGGAGTGAGGCGAGATTTCTTGGCAATTATCTTGAAACCCAAATGCTCTGGGAACTGGGTGACTTTGTTGCAGGCTCTCAGACAATCTTCGGGCGATGTCGACCAGACTAGCCAGTCGTCTAGGTAGGCAATCACTTGGACGCCCTGAAGACGGAGCTGTTGGACGATTGCGTCTGCCAGCTTGGTGAAGATTCGTGGAGCCACGTTGAGCCCAAAGGGCATGGCCCTGAAGGCATAACTTTTCCTTTGGAGTCGAAATCCTAGGTAGGAGGAAGCGTAGTGATTCATTGGAATGTGCCAGTAGGCATCCGCCAGGTCCGTGTAGGAACCTTGAGGCAGAAGGGCCCCTATTTGTTGTAGAGTCAGCATCTTGAATTTGTTGTTCGCAATGAACTTGTTGAGAGGGGACAAGTCTAGAATGACTCTGAGTTTGTCTGAGTCTTTCTTGGGAACACAAAAGTGCCTCCCTTGGAACCTGGTTGACTTTACCCTCTTGATCACCTTCTTGTTCAAGAGTTCCAGGACATATTCTTCCAGGAAGGGGGTTGACTGTTGGAAGAATTTCTGAAAGGATGGGGATGGTTGAGTCCAGCTCCAGGCCAGTCCTTTCCTGATGATGCTATGAGCCCAAGGATCGAAAGTCCAACGATCTTGGAGTTGGCGGAGTCTTCCTCCCAGCGGAAGCACCTCATTGCTTCTGGTTTCCCGAGGGTTTACCACCTCGGCCGCTAGCTCCCCTTCCTCCTCTGCCTCTGGAGGGACGGCGAGAAGAATCTCTACTGGATCCTCTGTCGGAGCCTCTACCTCTGGGACGAAAGGTAGTGGAATGCTGCTCAAAGGCAGGGGTGAAGACTGGTGACTGCGACACCACTGGTTGGGGGACCAGTTGAAAGGTCTGCTGTGGTTGTGCGACCACTTGGGGAGTAGCGGGAGCCGGAAACAGACGTCTTGGTTGACGTTGCTGGGGCTTAGGCTTTGAGGATTTCCTCTTAGGTTGAGGGCCTTCGTCCTGAGAGGACTTCCTCTTTCGAGACATGCCCCACTTGTGGGGAAGGTTCCGATTCTCCGTGGTGGCTTTGTCCACTATCTCTTTCACCAAGGTAGAAGGGAAGAGATGTTTGCCCCAGATGTTGGAGGAAATCAGTCTCCGGGGTTCGTGTTTCACCGTTGCATTGGCGAACACGAATTCTCTACAGGCTCTGCAAGCCCTAGCGAAGCTCTACAGATCCTTGGTCACGGTAGCAAGGTGTGACTTTGCAAGGACCATGTAAAAGTCTGGGACTCTGGTGTCCCCAGCCATGACTTCTAGCTGTACCTGATGGGACAGTGAAGCAACGAGTCTCTGCTTAGTATCTTGTTCCCGACGAAGGAGATGGTCGTTCAGTCGTGGGAGATCCTCGTTGAACTGACGACCGGCTACATCAGGTTCAAGTTTCCCAACCGTAAAGGTAAGCTGGATGTCTTTCCAGTACCTGTCATCGGGGGGAAGAGTGAGGGAGAAGGGTCTGCACTCCTCCAGTGCAGGGCAAGGCTTCCCTTCCTCCACAGCCTTCATGAACGCTTGGAAGGCCTTTTCAACGAAGGGGAAGGTCGCAGTAGCAGTAGCAACAAATGTTGGATGCTTTTTGCTCAGTGCTGGCATCTTGGAGTTGGTGAAACCCCGACTCTTCACTGCATGAGCCAGCATAGCTTGGGCCTTTGCGAGATCGAACACGATCACTTCTTTAGGTTCGGTCTCTTCTTTTGAGGCTGGTTCGGACCTGAGCCGGACGTAACAATCATAAGCCTCGAAGTTCGGGAAGAACTCCACTTCTTCCAGGAGAACAGAACCGATCTTTTCACTAATGAAAATTTTGCCAGTTGTAATTGGCATGTGCTCAGCATATCTCTAAGGGTTAGATTCCGAGCATGAAGGGAGGTCCTTAACCGAAATACTTTTCGGTTGCTTGAAGCCGATGAGAGTAGTCCGGAACTGCTCCTGAGACTCTCTCAGTTTCTTTTCCATGAGGGCTTTTAGCATCTTGAAGACCTCTTGAGTGGCCGCTGGGAGTGGATCCGGGGCAGCGGAAGTCAAGGGAACGGGTTCCTCGGGTACCACTGGGATTACCGTGGGAGTTGGTTCGGCCTCGTTCTCTGAATCGTGGTACTCCACACGGTCCTCCTCATAGTCGAGTTCCTCGCCCATGAGGGTTTTCTCCGTTCCTTCGGAGATCTCCGACATACGTTCCACCTCTTCGGAGTCAAGGTGGCACGTGCGCAGGGACTGTTCCATTACCATGTCGGGTGTAATCACCAACTGGACGGTTGGGATTTGATCTTGAGGGATCACAGTGTCCTTAGAAGCTTTTGGGAAAAGCAAGGCCCTCATGTCTTCATTTGGAAGATAAGGTCCAGAAGTGTTCTTCTTGAAACCACGCACCCATCTGCGCAGTTTCTCTCTAGCGTTGTCCCGTTCCTCGGTGGTAAGAGGAGTCTTGAACGCCTTTTCCAGGAGACCTTTGCAGATTGGACAGTTCTGCGGATCCCAATATTTCAGGTCGCCTTTCTTGGCAGCGCAAGGGGCATGGGTCCGGCACGCCTTGTGCCCGTAGAAGTCCGGGCGTTTAACTCCGCAGAAGGAGCTCTCACACTTCATATACTCCTCCTGTAAAAGAAAGAGATCATGAGTACATGGAAGGCATAATATGACTTACATTACTCTAGGCTTAAGAATAACTTAATCTATAATATTAGCATATAATTTATATGCTCAGGATAGATGAGCGGGAAAGAAAGTAGGTTAGACACATACTTGTGAATCCCGTCCAGCCGGTTACCGTAACCTTTTCTGTAGACAATTCCTTAGGACCCGAGGGTTCTAAAGGAGGGAGAATCCGTATGGATGAGCCAAGCTAGGCTTCCTTATCATAGGAATTGTCCGCAGAGTATAAAAGGATCTGAGATCGCTCAGAGCCTAGTGGGGGAGAGGGGAAAATAAGATAAACCCCTTAGTAATATGTAGGTTCCGGCAAGAGACTGCACTGAGATGCACAGAGTATGCTGGAAATGTTGTACAGTGCAACCATTCAGCATAGCCACTATATCAGATGGTATAATGATACCTATATGGAGGTGGCAGGCTATCTGGCTGCATCAGATTGACTGCCGGCGTAGTGCCGGCAGCCGTAGAAGGGGTGCAGGTCCATTTGCGCCTCATTAGGTGGCGCCGGCAGACCGGTCCTGCAAGGTGAAAAACACCAAAGAGGACACACTGGACAACCAAGATGGAAAACACCACAGAGGAGACTGCCGGCACAGCGGTGGGTCACCGGCAGGGAGGCGGGCTCCGGCATGGTGAACCTTAGTTCAACTCATAAGATAAAATATGTAGGGCGGACACCTGGGATGCCGGCAATCAATGCCGGCAGGTAAGGGGGGGGGCAGCCTCCGGCTGTCGCCAGGTAATCCTGGGGAAATGTATGAGGGAGGACGTCGGCGGTATGCCGGCGGCAGGCGGCAGGCCGACGCCTTGGGGGGGTTATCTTATGAATAGAGGTCACCTGAGGTAGTGGCAGCTGTCGCCGGCAGTAGAGGCGCAAGGGACCGACACCATAATAGGGAGAGAGAGAAAGGTAAGGAGGGAAGGGAGGGGTAATGTCCTATACCCCGCCGGCTTCCCTCCGGAGGGAGTGCACTCATGAGAGGAGTAGATACACCTATCATCCGGCGGCAGTGGGCCGGCAGGCGGCTGGGAGCCTAAGGTAACCCAAGGGAGGGATAGAGAGCACTCAAAGAGGAGGAATCCTCCACCGGCAGGACCGGCGCCGGCAACCACCCCCATAGAACACTATGAACGGGAAGTGTACCAGAAAGGCCAGCTCAGCAGAAGAACAAGGCTAGCCCTACCACTACACCCAAGGGAGGAGTTGTAGGACAGCGGACAGGGGTGTGTAGGTAGGCCTACACAAGGAGATAGTGTGGGGGAGGGGAGTAGGGGTCTTTCTAAGGTGGGGAGACTCTGTATTAGAGAGGACACCAAGGCAAGGGAGAACACTCCCTAACCTAGGATAGGTAGCTCAGATCAGGTACAGCACTGATGTACTGTCCTGAACTATAATAAAACAGAATCTCGCCCCCAGAACCTAATCTAGATTAGGAGAACCATTCTCCAAGGCTAGGGAGGCCTGGAAAGACACATCGCTAGTTGCAGGGAGGAAGGAGTAACCCAACCAAGTGCAAACTGGGGAAGAGCAGAGCCCTTCCTAAGGTCTCAAGCACGACCCTAAGGGAGGGTCATTCCCTTAGGGTAGGCTGAGAAAGCAATAAATACTCTGGATGAAGTCAAGATTCTCCCCAATATAGAATTAGGGAGAAGCAAGGCTACCTAGAGGGAATTGCCTGTAGGTAAGGGGAATAGGAAGCATACAAGGGTTCTTACATTAGGTTAGGGGATTGTGGTGCACGAACCAACACAGTCCCTTGTATGGTCCCCGAAGGCGAAAACACTTACATCACAGTAACTGGTATGTTTAAAAATGCCTAAATCTTCATAACTTAACTTAGGAACACTTATTATATCGTGCAGTAATATGAGCACTAGGCTGTCCAGTCTAGGGGCTAGAGGCTAGCGATCTAGTATGGGGTCGGCCGACGACCGTTGCCTAACGAGCGCAAACACACGATATAATTACTTCCTAGCTATGAAGACTAAATAACTAATAATATCAATTAGTTAAAGGACCGGAGAAGGCTGTTCTGCCTAACTAAATAAAGCATGCAACATGAACAACGGCGCCGTAAAATGGCGCATCTGGTTTTGGCACAGCTCCGCCACAAAACACAATATATTACGAAATGTAGAAGTTACTTTACGGCCAGAGCTTATTTAAACAATACTAGGATCTGGTAATCAACTTTCCAGAAGAGGGTGAGGCTGAAGATTGATACATAACGGCGATGTAAGCAGATGAGTAAAGCACTTGGGAAAAATCAGACTAAGCGTAGGAGCTACAGGCGAAAGGATGAAGACGGACATGACGTTATTTAACAATGGCGCCCGTTTGTTTGCGTCTCGGGTACCAAAAGTAGCCACGAATGAGAGTAACTTTGGAACGGCTCCTCAGTTACACAGCCACCTTCCCATATCGAAGCGTTAACTCTATATGGGGTGCAGATAGCTAGGTGGCGTGTTAATACATGCGTCCCCTGCTGATATACGATATCCTAGAGGGAAACCTTTAGAGTACTCGCACCAGAAGTTAGAATTCTGTGATAACCTTTTGTTTAATTCTCTTGGAATATCCACTGTAGTTAAATATACCCTAAGAAGCTACTGAAGGATCCTTCAATCAAGACGACATGGCTTGAGCCCAAAAAACGGATTTTGAGCGAAGCGAAAAATCAATTTTTGGGTGAGATAGCCATGACGTCCTGATGGAAGGTTCCTTCAGTAGCTTCCTAGGGTATATTTAACTACAGTGGATATTCCCAGAGAATTAAACTAAAGGTTATCACAGAATTCTAACTTCTGCTGCGAGTACCCTAAAGGTTTCCCTCTAGGATATCGTATATCAACAGGGGACGCATGTATTAACACGCCACATAGCTATCTGCACCCCATATAGAGTTAACACTTCGATATGGAAAGGTGGCTGAGTAACTGAGGAGCCGTTCCAAAGCTACTCTCATCCGTGGCTACTATTGGTACTCGAGACATAAACAAACGGGCGCCATTGCTAAATGACGTCACGTCTGTCCTCATCCTGAGCTCAGCTCCTACCTATCTCCGCTCTACAGTAGGTCCGGGAGGGGCCTGAAAGGCTGAACTAGAATAGACGGGAGGGTCCATCAGGACGTCATGGCTATCTCACCCAAAAATAGATTTTTCGCTTCGCTCAAAATCCGTTTTTTGGGCTCAAGCCATGACGTCCTGATGGAAGAGTACCAGAGAATTAATGTATCGTGGATTTTTTCCCCTTTTAATCCAAGTGCCAAGGGCTTCGAACAGTATTATAGAACATGTCCTTACCAGAGAGTCTATGGTAAACTAGCTTCCCGCCCCCCTGGCAGGGAAGTTCTGGTGGACAATAGGACATCTCGAAGCAATCATTGAAGAGCTACTCACCCGGTGGAGAGATCACGCTGGACTCGGAGACAAGACAAAGGTTAATATTCGGGTAGGAATATTATCAAGCATAGGTAAGTATATAACATAACTACTACTCCCCCTGGAGGAGAGATCATGCTGGTCTCTGAGACAGGACAAAGGTTAATATTCGAATAGGAATATTATCAAGACATGAGTGAGTATATAACATAATTACTTATATTATTCTTTTTGATCATCAGAAAAGAGGTAAATGAAACTATAACAATCGTATATTTCTTGATCAGGAATAGGAGCGAAGAGAGACGCACATGGAAATAAAATAGACATTTTATTTTTAGGATTGCAGATCATTATGGCAGTAATTACAATAATGAATAAAGAATTTATTTACAATAATAAAGAATAATGTACATAGAAATGAAAGACGGTAATCTTGATTCTGAAAAGAAAATTTTGCTTCTTAAAAACACAAGTTCCAGAGGAACGCCAGTCTTTTAAAATTCAAAGAAACACATCATGCCCTAGGGCATGTGGCACTCATGTAAAATCTATGACATTTCACCTTGGTAAAGAACAGTCTATTAGAAACATTAGTGTCCATTAAATCACTATGTATCACAATAGGGTCAACACAGGCACCCGTAGAGTTAGAGTCCCAAGTAACTCGCTGTTCTATGCAGATTTAAGCAGCAGGTTTCATAACACTACCTGCTCCTACCAAAAAATGCTTTACTTCGTGCACTTGTTTTGCGTAGTGCTTGAAGGAATGGCGCGATGATTTTCAGCCTGTAAAGCTCTTGAGGCTTTCGAAATCCATACTCTGGAAGAAGTTCAGAGAAGAAGTGACTTTTCTAGGATCCTGACCTGCGGGTGTACTGTCAGGATCCACTCTGCGAATGAAGTAGGTGATTTTCGCTCTTAGTTGTTTCAGTGACAGGTCGCTACCCGGTGTTTCTCCTTTGAAGAGTTGTCCTCCACTGAAGTCTGAAGTTCTTCGAAGATAGACGTTAAGACTCTCCACTGGGCATAGAGAGACATCTTCCTTCAGGGGGCAGATTCTCCAAGGGCCCCATCTCTTGGTGGGTAGTTCATTCTTAGCGAGAAATGTCGGATCGAGGAAGAGGGTAAGATCTCCTGTCTCGGCGAACAGGATATGACCCTCTTCTCTTGATAATGCCACTATTTCACTGACTTGGGCTACCGAGGTGAGAGCAAAAAGGAAGATAACTTTTTGAGTCAGGTCTTTTAGAGGGCATGAATCGTTGTCCAGGCTAGAAGCAAAATGGAGCACCTTGTCCAGGGACCAGGAGATAGGTTTTGGTGGGGGTGCTGGGCGTAGTCTAGCGCATGCCTTTGGCAGTTTATTGAAGATATCGCTGGACAGATCAATCTGGAAGGCGTATAGGAGTGATCTAGTCAAAGCCGATTTACAAGTGGAAATCGTGTTGGCCGCTAAGCCTTGTCCATGAAGGTGAATGAAGGACATGCAAAAATCAATGGTGATCTCCGTAGGATTTTTTGCCTTGACGAAGGAAATCCACTTTCTCCAGGTAGATTCGTATTACCGTCTGGTAGACTCTGTCTTGTACTCCTCGAGGAAGTCTAAGCTTTTCTTCGAGATCCCAAACCTTTTCTTTGCGGCAAAGGAGAGAAAATCATGAGATGAAGGTCCCTGACTTTCAGTTGACTTCTGTACTTGTTGAGAGAGAACTGGGCCCGGTAGGGGGATCAGCGTGGGCTGCAGCTCCAGGACCAGAGGGTACCAATTGCTCCGGGGCCACTTGGGAGCCACTAGGGCCGCTGTCCCTTTGAAGGTTCTCAGTTTGGAGAGGACTTTCAGCAGAAGGTTGGGAGGAGGGAACAGGTATATCCTGGACCATCTGTTCCAATCCAGTGACATGGCATCCACTGCTTCTGCCTTAGGGTCCTCGTACGCGGCCATATATCGAGGAAGTTGATTGTTGTCACTTGTCGCGAAGAGATCGATCTGAAGTTACGGGACTTGGTGAGAGATGAAGGAGAATAATCTTGTGTCTAGAGACCATTCCGACTCAATTGAGCTTGTCCTTGATAGAGCGTCCGCTGTCACGTTGCGGAATCCTTGTAGGTGAACTGCAGACAGGTGCCATTTCTTCCTTTTTGCCAAACGAAAGATCGGAAGAAGCACCTGATTTATCTGGGGCGATCTCAAGCCCTGACAATTGAGACATATGACTACCACCGAGTTGTCCAGAGTCAGACGAATGTGGATCGAGGGAGGCGGGGAGAGTTTCTTCAGGGTGAGAAGAACCGCCATGGCCTCCAAGATGTTGACGTGAAACGTCTTGAATAGGGGAGACCATGTTTCTTGAACCTGTTGTTGGTGGGAGTGACCTCCCCAACCCTCCAGTTAAGCGTCCGAGTGGATGTTGATCGATGGAGGCGGGTGTTGAAGAGGGATGGACCTTTTCAGGGCCTTTGCTTCTGACCACGGCTTTAGAAGTATGCGAAGTCTGTTCGGAAGCCGTCTCTTGAGGTCTCTTCGAGCGATGGATGCGAAACGTCTACAGACTCCCGCGGCATCCTTTAGCTGTGCGCGAAGCACTGGGTTTGTCATAGAGGCAAACTGTAGAGAGCCGAAAACTTGCTCCTGTTGTCATCTTGAGATCAGTTTGGATTTTAGAAGCCTTCTGACACACCCTGCTATTTCCTTTCTTTTCTTCTGTGGAATGAAAAGGCGGTGTGACTGAAGGTCCCAATGGATTCCCAACCATTGGAACTTCTGAGCTGGAGAGAGGCGAGATTTCTCGGTGTTTATCTTGAAGCCCAGATGTTCTAGGAACTGGGTGACTTTGTTGCAGGCTCTTACACATCTTCGGGCGATGTCGCCCAGACTAACCAGTCGTCTAGGTAGGCCATCACTTGGACGCCCTGAAGACGTAGCTGTTGGACGATTGCGTCTGCCAGCTTGGTGAAGATTCGTGGAGCCACGTTGAGCCTGTCCCTGAAGGCATAACTTTTCCTTTGAAGTCGAAATCCTAGGTAGGAGGAAGCGTTGTGATTCATTGGAATGTGCCAGTAGGCATCCGCCAGGTCTATGGAGACCGTGTAGGCCCTTTGAGGCAGAAGGGTCCTTATTTGTTGCAGAGTCAGCATCTTGAATTTGTTGTTCGCAATGAACTTGTTGAGTGGGGATATGTCTAGAATGACTGAGTTTGTCCGAGTCTTTCTTGGGGACACAAAAGAGTCTCCCTTGGAACCTGGTTGACTTTACCCTCTTGATCACCTTCTTGTTCAAGAGTTCCAGGACATATTCTTCCAGGATATGGAAGAATTGCTGAAAGGATGGGGGGTGGTTGAATCCAGCTCCAGCCCAGTCCCTTCTTGATGATGCTGTGTGCCCAGGGATCGAAGGTCCAACGATCCTGGAATTGGCGGAGTCTTCCTCCCACCGGAAGCACTTCATTGCTTTTGGTGGCACGAGAATTTGCCGCCTCGGCCGCTAGCTCCCCTTCCTCCTCTGCCTCTGGAGGGACGGCGAGAAGAATCTCTGCTGGAACCTCTGCCTGAGCCCCTACCTTTGGGACGAAAGGTAGTCGAGTGTTGCTCATAGGCAGGGGTGACGACCGGTGACTGCGACACCACCAGTTGGGAGACCAGTTGAAAGGTCTGTTGTGGCTGCGTAGCCACTTGGGGAGTAGCGAGACCCGGAAACTGTCGTCTCTGTTGACTTTGCTGGGGTCTGGGTTTCGAGGATTTCCTCTTAGGTTGAGGGCCATCGTCCTGAGAGGACTTCCTCTTTCGGGACATGCCCCACTTATGGAGAAGGTTCCTGTTCTCCGTAGCAGCTTTGTCCCCTATCTCTTTCACCAAGGTAGACGGGAAGAGATATTTGCCCCAGATATTGGAGGAAATCAGTCTCCGGGGTTCGTGTTTCACAGTTGCACTGGCGAACACGAATTCTCTACAGGCTCTACGAGCCCTAGCGAAGCTGTATAGGTCCTTGGTCACAGTCGCCAGGTGCGACTTAGCAAGGACCATGTAAAAGTCCGGGACTCTGGTATCCCCGGCCATGAGTTCTAGCTGTACCTGATGGGACAGCGAAGCGGCGAGTCTCTCCTTCGTATCCTGTTCCCTAACAAGGAGGTGATCGTTCAGTCGTGGGAGGTCCTCATTGAATTGATGACCGGCCATATCAGGTTCCAGTTTTCCTACCGTGAAAGTCGACTGGATGTCTTTCCAGTGCCTATCATCGGGGGGAAGAGTAATGGAGAAGGGTCTGCACTCCTCCAGTGCAGGGCAAGGCTTCCCTTCCTCCACAGCCTTCATAACCGCTGTGAAGGCCTTTTCAATGAAGGGGAAGGTCGCAGTAATTGGCGCAACGAAGGTTGGGTGCTTCTTACTCAGCGCCGCCATCTTGGAGTTTGTGAAACCCCTGCTCTTCACTCCCTGAGCTAACATAGCTTGGGACTTCGCGAGATCGAACACGATCACTTCCTTCGGTTTGGTCTCTTCCTTTGAGGCTGGTTCGGACCTGAGCCGGACGTAACAGTCCGGATAAGCCTCGAAATTTGGGAAGAACTCCACTTCTTCCAACAAAATAGAGCCAACCCTTTCACTAATATAGATCTTGCCAGTGGTGATTGGTATATGCTCGGCGTATCTCCAAGGGTTAGCTTCCGAGCAGGTGGGGAGGTCCTTAACCGAAATCTTCTTCGGTTGTTTGAAGCCGACGAGAGTCGTCCGGAATTGCTCCTGAGTCTCGCGCAGCTTCTTGTCCATGAGGGCTTCAAGCATTTTGAAGACCTCTTGAGTGGCCGATGGAAGAGGGTCCGGGATGGCAGAAGTTGAAGGAACAGGTTCCTCGGACGGTGCAAGAGTTGCTGGGGGAGCAGGAGCGACCTCGTTCTCTGAATCAGGGTATTCCACCTGATCTTCCTCATAGTCGAGCTCCTCGCCTATGAGGTTCTTCTCCGTCTCTTCAGACACCTCCGACATACGTTCCATGTTGTCGGAATGAAGATGGCACTCGTGCATGGACTGTGCCATGACGACGTCGGGTTCGACCACGATCTGGACGGTGGGGATTTGATCACGAGGGACCACCGAGTCCTTAGATGCTTTTGGAAAAAGCAAAGCCCTCAAGTCTTCGTTGGGAAGATACGGTCCAGTGACGTTCTTTTGGAAGCCACGCACCTATTTGCGTAGCTTCTCCCTAGCAATGTCCCTTACCTCCGCAGTAGGAGGATCGTCGAACGCCTCAACGAGAAGACTCTTGCAGACTGTACAGTTCTGCGGGTCCCAAAATTTTAGGTCGCCTTTCTTGGCGGCACAGGGGGCGTGGGTCCGGCATGCCTTGTGCCCGTAGAAGTCCGGGCGCTTCACTCCACAAAAGTTGCTCTCGCACTTCAAGTACTCCTCCTGTAAAAGAAAGAGATCATGAGTACATGGAAGGCATAAGAATGACTTACATTACTCTAAAATTAAGAATAACTTAATCTATATTAATGTTCAAGATTGATGAGCAGGAAAGGAAGTAGATAGACACATACTTGTGAATCCCGCCCAGCCGGTTACCGTAACCTTATCCATAGACAATTCCTTTGGAACCGAGGGTCACAATGAGGGAAATCCGTATGGATGAGCCAAGCTAGGCTTTTAACAGGAATTGTCCACAGAGTGTACCAGGGTCTGAGACCACTCAGAGCCTTGGGGGAGAGGGGAAAATAGGATAAACCCCTTAATAAATGTAGGTTCCGGCAATCGTCTGCACTTTGATACACAGAATATGCTGGAATTATTGTAATGTGCAATCAAACAGCATAGCCACTATTTTTGGATGGTATAACAATACCTATATGGAAGTGGCCAGGCTATCTGGCTGCAACATTTTGACTGTTGGCATGTTGCCGGCAGCCAGGGTATCCGATATGGATAATACCACAGTGGCGACCACCGGCACAGCGGCGGATCGTCGGCAGGGGCGGCGGCTACGGACGGCATGGTGAGCCTTGTATCAATTCATAAGAGATATATATATATATGGGTGTAAACCTAGATTGCCGGCAATCAATGCTGGCATGTGTTCGGCAGACTCCGAAAGTCGGCCGGCTGTTACTAGGTAAATATAAGGGGTGGGACGTCGGCGGTATGTCGACGGAAGGCGGCAGCCTCCGGCACTCGGAAGGCTGACGTCTTAGAGGGGGAAGGCATCTTATGAATGAAGGTCACCTGAGGTAGTGGCGGTTATCGCCGACAGTAGAGACGACAAGGGACTGGCACCAAGATAGAAAGAGAGAAAGGTAAGGAGGGATGGAAGGGGTAAAATCCTATACCCCTCCGGCATCCATCCGGAGAGAGTGAACTCATGATAGGAGTGGATACTCCTAACATCCGGCGGCAGGGAGCCAGCAGGTGGCCGGGGGCCTGAGGTAACCCAAGGGAGGGATAGAGGGCACTCAAAGAGGGGGAATCCTCCGCCGGCAGGACCGCCGCCGGCAACCACCCCCATAGAACGCTATGAAGGGTATGTGTACCAGAGCGGCCAGCTCAGCAGGAGAACAAGGTTAGCCCTACCACTCCACCCAAGGGAGGAGTTGTAGGACTAAGGACAGAGGTGTGTAGGCAGGCCTACACCAAAGGGATAGGTGGGGAGGGAGAAGGGGGGTCTTTCTAATTGAGGAGACTCTGAATGAGAGCGGCCACCAAGGCAAGGGAGAACGCTTCCTAACCTAGGATAGGTAGCCCAGATCAAGTACAGTACTAATGTACTGTCCCAAATTATAATAAGACAGAGTCTACCCCCAGAGCTTAACCAAGAGTAGGAGGACTAACTCCTAGGCTAGGAAAGTCTAAAAGACACATCGCTAGTTGCAGGGAGGAAGGGTTACCCACCCAAGTGCAACTGGAGGAAGGGCAGAGCCCTTCCTAAGGTCTCAGGCACGACCCTAAGGGGGGTTCATTCCCTTAGGGTAGGCAGAGAAGCGATAAGTACTCTGGTTGTAGACGAGACCCCCCTATATAGAAGGGAAAGCAAGTCTACCCAGAGGGAATTACCCGCAGGCAGGGGGAAAAGGGAGCATACAAGGGTTCCTACATTAGGTTAGGGGGGGTTGATACACAATCAACTCAGTCCCTTATATGGTCCCCGAAGGCGAAAACACTTACATCACAGTAAATAGTATGTTTAATAATGCCACAATCTTCAAAACTTAACTTAGGAACACTAATATATATCATGCATGAAAACAGACACTAGGCTGTCCAGCCTAGGGGCTAAGCTAGCGATCTAGTATGGGGTCGAACAGCGACCGTAGTCTGATGAGCGCTAAAACACGATATAATGATTCCCTTGCTATGAAGACTACAAAACTAATAACATTAATTAGTTAAAGGACCGGAGAAGGCTGTTCTGGCTAACTAAATAAAGCATGCAACATGAACAGCGGTGCCATAAAATGGCGCGTCCAGTATCGGCACAGCTCTGCCACAAAACACAATATTCTATGAAAAGTAGAAGTTACTTCACGGCCAGAGCTTATTCAAACAATACTAGGACCTGCTACTCAACTTGTCAGAAGAAGGCACTAGGCTGTCCAGCCTAGGGGCTAAGCTAGCGATCTAGTATGGGGTCGAACAGCGACCGTAGTCTGATGAGCGCTAAAACACGATATAATGATTCCCTTGCTATGAAGACTACAAAACTAATAACATTAATTAGTTAAAGGACCGGAAAAGGCTGTTCTGGCTAACTAAATAAAGCATGCAACATGAACAGCGGTGCCATAAAATGGCACGTCCAGTATCGGCACAGATCTGCCACAAAACACAATATTCTATGAAAAGTAGAAGTTACTTCACGGCCAGAGCTTATTCAAACAATACTAGGACCTGCTACTCAACTTGTCAGAAGAAGGCGAGGCTGAAGGCTGCGACATTACTGCGATGTAAGCAGATAAAGAAATCACTTGGGAAAAATACGACTTAGCGTAGAAGCTACAGGCGAAAGGATAAGGACGGACGTGACGTCATTTAGCAATGGCGCCTGTTTGTTTACGTCTCGAGTACCAAAATTAGCCACGGATGAGAATAACTTTGGAACGGCTCCTCAGTTACTCAGCCACCTTCCCATATCCAAGCGTTAACTCTATATGGGGTGCAGATAGCTATGTGGCGTGTTAATACATGCATCCCCTGCTGATATACGATATCCTAGTGGGAAACCTTTAGGGTACTCGCACCAGAAGTTAGAATTCTGTGATAACCTTTAGCTTAATTCTCTGGGAATATCCACTGTAGTTAAATATACCCTAGGAAGCTACTGAAGGAACCTTCCATCAGGACGACATGGCTTGAGCACAAAAACAAATATATATATATAATATATATATATATATATATATATATATATATATATATATATATATATATATATATATATATATATATATATATTATATATATATATATATATATATATATATATATATATATATATATATATAGTGGTACCTCTACATACGAATTTAATTCGTTCCACAACCAACTTCGG
>NC_090765.1:7997824-8082824 GCF_036898095.1 Palaemon carinicauda | reverse complement strand
TATTTTCGCCTTCGGGGAACCATACAAGGAACGGTGCCTGGTCCAACCAGGCCATACCTAACCCAACGCTGGGATCCTTGTATGCTTCCTTATCTCCCTTACCCTATGTACCTCCCTCTGGGTAGCCTTGCCTTTCCTAGCCCCTTACCCGAAACACTTCGGGTAGGTAAGGTAGTTCTTCCCTCTTCCCTCCCATAGTGTATGGGGGGATTTCGGTCAGAACCCCAGAGTACTTATCGTTCATCCCAGTCCGCCCCTAGGGGTATCGACTGAGACTGAAGGTGGGGGGGGCCTAGCCCTTCCCCCCTAGACTGCTCTTGGTTGGGACTTGTCCCTTCCTCCTGTAGCCTAGCGATATACTTCCCCAGCCTTACCTAATCTAGGAGGAGATCTCCTGGTTTAGGTTAGACCTTGGGGGTCTCGTTTTATTATAGTTTAGGGCAATACACCAGTTCTGTTCCTACTCTGAGTTAACCAACCCTAGTTTAGGACAATACACCAGTTCTGTTCCTACTCTGAGTTAACCTACCCTAGGGTTGGAGAGTGCCTCTCTCCTACCTGGGTAGTATAGAAAACAGATTCCCCCACCCTCTGGGAGCTTTAGGGTTGCGATCCCTTCTGTCCCCTCACCCCCCCCCCCCCCTTCCCACTCTATTCTTTGTGTCAGCTTGCCTTCACTCCCCTGTCCGCTGTCCTACAATTCCTCTTCAGGGAGAATGGTAGGTTAAGCTGCGCTCTCCTGCCTGGGTAGCCACTCTGCTACACTTCCCCCTCATAGTCGAACTATGGGGTTGTGTTAGCGGCCGCCCCTCCAGCAGATCACCCTCCCCCCCCCATGTCTAGAGTGTTCTCTGATCCTCCCTTGGATTACCTTGGGCACCCAGCCGTCTGCCGGGTTCCTGCCGTGGGATGATAGGGTCCCCCCCATCATGAGAACACTCCTTCCGAAGGAAAGCCGGTTGGGTATCGGACATTACCCTTCCTCCTTCACTCCTCTTTCTCTCTCTTATCATGGTGCTGGTCCACTGCCGGCCCCCCTGGCGGCAACGGCGACTGCCTCCGGCACGTTAGGTAACTTCCTACTATATAGGACCTTCCTATCTCAGGTTTACCTAAGGCAACACGCTGCCGGGGGCCGCCGCCCCTTGCCGCCGCTAGTCGTCACCAAACCCGGTGACCTTCCTACTTTATAGGACTTCCTGTCTGAGTACCATCCATGGCGCCAGCCTGCCGGCTACCGGGGCCCGCCGCCGCCGGCTTCTCAGACACCTTCCATCTTATGTACTCAGTTAGGTTCACCATCGCCGCAGCCGGTAGCCTCCGACCTTCCGCCGTGCCGGCGGTCGCCCCTATAAGTGTTTCCTACCTCTCTGCTACTCAGAGCATAGCCTTGACGGATTCACCCCGCCGGACCAGCCCTCCGGCTTGCTGGCAACGCGACACGGCTTCCAGGGACAAGCACCCTTTCCCCCCCGGCTGCCAGCCCCGTGCCGGCAGTCGACCTATACATCCATATAGCCAGACTGATCTTCTTTGCTATCTCATACCCTGAAGACAGTGTCTGAGCTGTATGAGTATACCATACAATTTTCCAGCATACTCTGTGCTTCTCAGTGCAGTCTCTTACCGGGACCTTCCCAAATATTGAGGGGTTTATCCTATTTCCCCTCCTTTATCTAAGTTCTGAGCGATCTCAGACCTTCTCTACCCTGAAGACAATTCCTTTATAAGGAAGCCTAGGCTGGTTTCCCCATAGGGATACCATTCCCTCTCCTATAACCACAGATTTTAAGGAATTGCCAGCAGAAAAGGTCGCAGTACCTGGCTGGAAGGGATTCACAAGTATGTGTCTTCCTACTTCTTTTCTAGCTCACCTATCCGGAGCTCATATAACACAATTCTAAGTTAAAAATTGGTTTAAGGAATCTTAATTTAAGAGTAATGTAAGTCATGACTCTATTTACATGTACTCATGTTCTCTTTCTTTTACATGAGGAGTTTGTGAAATGTGAAAGCCCCTTCTGCTAGGTCCGACGCCCGGACTTTTACGGGCATGGTGCGTGTCGGACTCACGCCCCCTGTACGGCAAAGAAGGGCAACCTCAAATACTGGGATCCAGTCTCCTGCCCAGTCTGCAAAGGCCTCCTTGACGAGGGATTTGACAACCCCCCGTCCTTAGAAGCCAGGGACAATGCTCGAGAGAAACTGCAGGTGGGTGCGAGGTTTCCAGAAAAACGCTGCCGGACCGTATTTCCCCAACGAGAAGATGAGGGCCATCCTTTTTCCGAAAGCGACGGCAGATTCTGTGATCCCTCAGGATCAGATCCCATTGGTTCAAGTGCCCGTTGAACCGGACATCGAGACTACTCTTAGCAAGTGTAGTCTAGACGAGGTGGAGAAGATGTCGGACGTGTCCGACGACACCGAGAGGACCCTCATGGGCGAGGATCCGGAGGATGAAGAGGATCAGGTGGAATACCCTGATTCGGAGGGCGAGGCCGCCCCTCCACCTCCGGCAGCTCCTGTAGTGACCGAGGAGCCAGTCCCCTCTACCTCCGCCGCACCGTAGCCCGTGTTGCCTGCCACCGAAGATGCCATCCGGGTATTGGTGGCCTTAATGGACGAGAGGCTTAGTAAGCATTCCGCCCAGATTACAAGTCGTTTCTTGGAATTGAGGCAACCGAAGAAGATCTCGGTTAAGGATCTTCCTTCCTGCTCGGAGTCTAACCCCTGGAGATACGCCGAGTATATGCCAATCACAACTGGCAAGATCTTCATAAACGACAAGCTGGGGTCTATCCTCCCGGAAGAAGTGGAATTCTTCCCGAACTTTGAAGCTTACCCAGACTGTTACGTCCAACTTAAGACCGAACCGGCCTCAGAGGAGGAGACTGAGCCCAAGGACGTGATCGTGTTTGATCACTCAAAGGCCCAAGCTTTACTGGCAGACTGCCTGAAGAGCCGTGGCTTTACCAATTCGAAAATGCCGGCTCTAAGCAAGAAGCACCCGTCCTTTCTTGCTCCTCTTCCGCATCCTTCCCCTTTGTGGAAAAAGCCTTCCATGCAGTCATAAAGGCGGTGGAAGAAGAAAAACCCTGTCCTACCCTGGTGGAGTGTAGGCCCCTCTCCCTCGCCCTTCCCCCCGACAACAAGTTCTGGAAAGATATCCAGTACACCTTCACGGTTGGGAAGCTGGACCCTGATGTAGCCGGACGTCAGTTTAACGAGGACCTCCCGAAACTGAACGACCACCTTCTTCGTCGGGAGCAAGAGACCAAGGAGAGACTGGCTGCCTCCCTGTCTCTCCAGATTCAGCTTGAGGTCATGGCTGGGGACGTTAGGGTCCCAGACCTCTATATGGTTCTGGCAAAAACCCACCTAGTGACTGTGATGAAGGACCTGTACAGCTTCATCAGGTCCCGAAGAACCTGCAGAGAGTTCGTGTTTGCCAACGCGGCAGTGAAACACGAACCCCGGAAACTTATCTCCTCCAACATCTGGGGTAAACATCTCTTTCCCTCTGACTTGGTGAAAGAGATCGTCGACAAGGCAGCCTCCGAGAATCGGAACCTTCTCAACAAATGGGGCATGTCGAGAAAGAGGAAATCCTCCCAGGACGAAGGCCCTCAGCCTAAGAGGAAATCTTCCAAATCCTCCAAACCAAGACCCCAGCAGCGTCAACAAAAACGCCAGTTTCCGGCTCCCGCTACTCCCCAAGTGGTCTCTCAACCGCAACAGACCTTTCAGTTGGTCCCCCAACCAGTGGTGTCAATCACCGGCCTTTACCCCTGCCTACGAGCGTCAGTCAACTACCTTTCGTCCCAGAGGTAGAGGCTCAGGCAGAGACTCCTCGTGCCGCCTCTCCAGGGGCAGAGGAGGGAGGGGAGCTAGCGGCCGAGGTGGCAAGCCCTCGGGAAACCAGAAGCAATGAAGTGCTTCCGGTGGGAGGAAGACTCCGCCTCTTTCAGGATCGCTGGACCTTCGATCCTTAGGCACACAGCATCATCAAGAAGGGACTAGGGTGGAGCTGGACGCAACCACTTCCAACCTTCCACCAATTCTTCCAGCCATCAACCCCCCTCTTGGAAGAATACGTCCTAGAACTCTTGAACAAGGTGATCAAGAGGGTAAAGTCCACCAAGTTCCAGGGAAGACTGTTTTGTGTTCCCAAGAAGGACTCAGACAAACTCAGTGTCATTCTGGACTTGTCCCCCCTCAAGTTCATCGTGAACCACAAATTCAAGATGCTGACTCTTCAACAAATAAGAGCCCTACAGCCTCGCAAGGCCTACACGGGCTCAATAGACCTGGCGGATGCCTAATGGCACATCCCAATGAACCACCACGCTTCCTCCTACCTAGGATTCCGGCTCAATCGAAGAAGCTACGCCTTCAGAGCCATGCCCTTCGGGCTCAACGTGGCTCCGAGAATCTTCACCAAGCTAGCAGACACGATCGTCCACCAGCTACGCCTTCAGGGCGTCCAAGTGATGGCCTACCTCGACAATTGGCTAGTCTGGTCGACTTCGCCAGAAAGGTGTTTGACAGCTTGCATCAAAGTGACCCAATTCCTGGAACATCTGTGTTTCAAGATAAACACCAAGTAGTCTTGTCTCGCTCCAGCTCAGAAGTTCCAATGATTAGGAATCCATTGGGACCTTCAGTCACACCACCTTTCCATTCCACTGAAGAAAAGGAAGGAAATAGCAGGGTCTGTCAGAAGGCTTCTAAAATCCAAACGGATCTTAAGACGACAGCAAGCGCAAGTTTTCGGCTCACTACAGTTCGCCTCAGTGACAAACCCAGTGCTTCGAGCACAGCTAAAGGATGCATCAGGAGTCTGGAGACGAAACGCATCTGTCGCTCGAAGAGACCTCAAGAGACCCCTACCAAACAGGCTTCGCTCCCTGCTCAGCCCGTAGTCAGAAGCAAGGACCTTGAAAAGATCCATCCCTCTTCAACCTCCACCTCCGTCGCTCAACATCCACACGGACGCTTCCATGGAGGGTTGGGGGGGCCACTCCCGCCAGCGACAAGTTCAAGGAACATGGTCTCCCCTATTCAAGACGTTTCACATCAACATCTTGGAGGCCATGGCGGTTTTTCTCACCCAGAAGAAATTATCCCCGCGTCCTTCAATACACATCCATCTAACTCTGGATAGTTCGGTGGTAGTCAGATGTCTCAATCGTCAGGGCTCGAGATCGCCCCACCTAAATCAGGTGTTATTACCCATCTTCCACCTAGCGGACAGGAAGAAGTGGCACCTGTCTGCAGTTCACCTACAAGGATTCCGCAATATGACGGCGGACGCTTTATCGAAGACAAACCCCATAGAGTCGGAATGGTCCCTTGACGCAAGATCATTCTCCTTCATCTCTCGCCAAGTCCCGGAACTACAGATCGACCTCTTCGCGACAAGCAACAACAAGCAACTTCCTCAATATGTGGCCCCTTACGAGGACCCCAAAGCGGAAGCAGTGGACGCCATGTCCCTGGACTGGAACAGATGGTCCAAGATTTACCTGTTCCCTCCACCCAACCTTCTGCTGAAAGTCCTCTCCAAACTGAGAACCTTCAAACCTTCAAAGGGACAGCAGCCCTAGTGGCTCCCAAGTGGCCCCAGAGCAATTGGTTTCCCCTAGTCCTGGAGCTACAGCCCAAGCTGATCCCTCTGCCGGGCCCAGTTCTCTCCCAACAGGTGCAGAAGTCGACTGTCTTCGCTTCATCAAAGAAAGTCAAGGATCTTCATCTCATGATTTTCTCTCCCTAGCTGTGAAGAAAAGGTTTGGGATCTCGAACAAAAGTTTAGACTTCCTAGAGGAATATGAAACAAAGTCTACCAGAAGGCAATATGAATCATCCTGGAAGAAGTGGGTATCCTTCGTCAAGGCAAAAAATCCTACCGAAATCTCCATAGATTTTTGCATGTCCTTCTTTATTCCTCTTCATGGACAAGGCTTGGCAGCCAATACGATTTCCACTAGCAAATCGGCCTTGACCAGACCACTTCTATACGCCTTCCAAATAGATTTATCCAATGAAATCTTCAATAAACTCCCGAAGGCGTGTGCTAGACTCCGTCTAGCACCTCCACCGAATGGTCCCTGGATAAGGTGCTTCATTTTACCTCTAGCCTGGACAATGATTCTTGCCCTCTGAAAGATTTGACTCAGAAAGTAATCTTCCTTTTTGCTCTCGCCTAGGGAGCCAGAGTCAGTGAAATAGTGGCATTATCAAGAGAAGAGGGCCAGATACAGTTCGCCGACACGGGGGAACTTACCCTCTTCCCCGACCCCACGTTTCTCACAATAAATTAACTTCCCACCAAAATATGGGGCCCCTGGAGAATCTGCCCCCTGAAGGAAGATGTCTCTCTATGCCCAGTGGAGAGTCTTAAGGTCTATCTTCGAAGAACTTCTGACTTTGGTGGAGGAAAGCTTTTCAAAGGAGAAACGTCGGGCAGCGACCTGTCACTAAAACAACTTAAAGCAAAAATCACCTACTTCATTCGCAGAGTGGATCCTGACAGTACACCCGCAGGTCACGATCCCAGGAAAGTTGCCTCTTCCCTAAATTTCTTCCAAGGAATGGACTTCGAAAGCCTCCGATTCTTCACAGGCTGGAAGTCCCCTAGAGTGTTCTTCAAACACTATTCTTAGCAGGTGCAAGAAGTCAAGCGATTCGTGGTGGCAGCAGGTAGCGAGATGAAACCTGCTGTTTAGTGCTGCGTAGGGCAGTGAATTTTCGGGACTAACTCAAACGGGTGCCTGTGTTGACCCTAGTGCGATACATAGTGATTTCAAGGGACACTTAGTGTCACTAATGGACTGCCCTTTACCAAGGTGAAATGACATAGATTCGTACACGTGTGCCACATGTTCTCGGACACGAAGTGTATTATGATTTAAAAGACTGGCGTTTCTCAGGAACTAGTGATTACAGAAAAGATTGTTTCCCTTTCAGATTCTGCATCACCATCTTTTACCATATCTATGTCTATTATTGTATTTTATTATTGTACATAAATTTTCATATTTCCATGCAAATTTCAAATAAATATTCATTTTATTTACCATATGCGTCTCTTTTCGCTCCTATTTTTATATGAAAATATATTGCTGTTCTTGTTTTATTGAACCTACTCCAGAGTTTATTATGATTAGTATACTTACTATCTTATATATACTCACCTAATGGTATTAATTTGTTCCTACACAAATATTTACCCTTCTGATCTGTCTTGGGACCGGCACGATTTCTTATCCAGGTGAGTAATTCCTCGTCAGATTACTTCGAGATGTTCCTCTTGTCCTACTAGGACCTTCCTCGCCAGGTCATTGTAATGCCTCTGGTAGTGACATTTAACGGAGATGTCACGGTCTAACGGAGATGTCACGGTCTCTTGGTCACCAGACCACAGAACGTTTATTCGGAGTACCAGGCACTTAAATTGGAAACAAATCCACGATACATTAATTCTCTGGTACACTTCCATCAGGACGACATGGCTTGAGCCCAAAAAACGGATTTTGAGCAACGCGAAAAATCTATTTTTGGGTGAGATGGCCATGTCGTCCTGATGGACCCGCCAAACTGTTCTAGTTCAGCCTACTAGGCCCCTCCCTGCTGTACTGTATCGCGGAGGCCGGTTATAGCTAGAACGGAATGATGCGGGCGGACGTGACGTCACGCAGCTGCGAGTATCGTAACAGTGACGAAGGGAGAGTATCTTTGGAACATCACCTCAGTTACCTCGCACATTCACTCGCCAGATCTCCCCCTCGAAGCGTAAACGCTAGGTGGGGTGCAGGTGGCCATGTGACGTGTTAATGCATGTGTCCCCTGTTGATATACGATATTCTAAAGGGTTAACTCTTAGAATACTCGCTCCAGAAGTTAGAATTCTGTGAAAACCTTTAGTTTAATTCTCTGGGAATATTTTAGTAGTTATATATATCCAAAGGAAGCTACTGAAGGAACCTTCCATCAGGACGACATGGCCATCTCAACCCAAAAATAGATTTTTCGCTTCGCTCAAAATCCATTTTAGTTAGCCAGAACAACGTTCCCGGCATATTTCGTTTTAATAACTCTAGCTATCTAGCATTTAGTTAGGAATTCTTATATTATGCCCTTGTTTTCGTGGATTTGGCAATTTTATTACCGAGCCCCACGAGTGCTAGGCTTCCTAGCCTAGGCACCCATACACTTCATGCATGATATAACCTTCCTGTTAAAGTTTTATTGAAGCTCAGGCAATATTTTATACAATTAAGATATTACTGTGTAAAATTTTCCCCATTCTCACTGCGCCTAGGCTAACTAGCCTAGGGGCTTTAGTATACTTTCATACATGTCCGCAATTGCCCTTGTATCGCCTTTCAAGTGGAGACTGACACCTCCTATACCTTTTAAGTCGATACCAATCTCCTTGGGAGATTTAAGAGCAATTTCTTTTCCCCGACTAGCCTAGGCTAACCCTAGTCGGCTTTGCCGTGAATTTTATTCAGGCAAATCTGGACTGGGGTGTTCCCGTTCCCCTCTCTCAACCACTGAGTCGGTTTTGAGTTTAGGACGGGACATCAGAGTATTTGTCTGTGATCGGTAGCCACCTGGCTTGGCGAAATGACTTCCTAAGTCAGGTTAGGCTACCGATGCAGGAGGCTAGACCTCCCTAGGCCATCTCCTAGAGGCATTATATGATAATGCCTCCTGCCCGTGGCCTAGCAGACAGTCCTGTGCCAACAGATCCTAAGCCAAAGAATTGAATTCTTCCCTTGCTTAGGGTCTCCGACACTAGATTCTGTTCCTCCATTGAGATAAGTGGCCTGGGTGCCGCCTTCTCACCCTATCAGACTAACCTAATCTAGGGAATTGAATTCCCTGGCCCCAAGGTTGTCTTTGCTCTGGATCAGAATCTTTTAGGTTAGGTAGGACCTACCAGGTACTACCTCACCTACAGGACCCTTGCCCCTCCCCTGCTGTCCTTTAGTGTTGGCCTAGCCTTCTCACATCCTGTCCATCATTCTACAATCGATCCTAAAGGTAGATTGCGGGATTGGCTTGGGCTCTCTGTCGGCCGTCGACTGAGTTGACTGCCGGCAGAGATCCCCCTATCTTTAGAGTGTTCTTCAGTCCTCAATTGGACTGCCTTCGATGGCCCTACTATTGATATTGAGGGGCTCTGGTTGGATGGAAGCCCGAATATAATTCCCCCTTCCATATGAACCCTCATTCCAGATGGAGGTATGTAAGGCTAAGCCTTTGCTTCACCTCCCATCCATGCTTTCTCTCTGTCTTAACATCCACCCTGGGCCAGCCGCCGGCACCTAGAGCGCCGACGGCCTCTCGGACGGCGCTGCAATATATAAGGGTTTGTGTCTAAGAAAACTTTAATGGTTTGTGTGTATGAAACATATTTGATGTTAATATATCCCTCAAGCCTCTAATTAAAAAAATGTCTTAATCTGTTATTATTCCTCTCCAGGTATTGATAGCTATATAATCAAGGTATTGACAGCAGCCCCCTACACTCAGTAGGGAGTGTAAGGGAAGATTATCTAGCTCACTACTGTAGGTAGGCTATATATAAGAGTGAGTACATCCGTCCCTGGAATCCAGTGTATCGCATAACATTTATGAATGTAGAATATTTCCTGTCACCAGTCTGTACTAGTCTGTGATGCTGTTCTATATTCATATAACTTTCCTGGAACTAGAAGTAAGCTACTGTGTTGCTATTTGAGAGTGTGTCATAAACATTAATAGTTAACAGGAGCTATTGAAATGGCATATCTGGTCAGAGGCCCAAGGAGTGAATTCATGTTAGGAGGGGAATGACTGTGTTCGAGTATTGTTATAGTGGGCCCGCAGAGACCTGTAAGACATAGTATGCGGCTGTACTGATCAGAAATTAGGACTGTTTAAGTGACTTTGCATCCCAATGGTGGACGGGAGATTGATGAGAACAGTATTGATTTAGGGAAAATTGTGGTACAGTACTGTATTTTTCACCGTTATATGTTCTTTATAGATGGCTCATTAGATAGTAAGTGTCAAGTTTATTACTGGTCATTACCGATGTTATAAAACTATAGTATTGCGGGGTTCTCCTTTAAGCTTAGTTCTGAATTTTTTTTTTTTTTTTTTTTTTTTTTTTTTTTTTTTTTTTTAGAGGCTATGTTGAGAATCCTAATATTTCTAAGTCTTTCAAATCCTCAGGTTCTGCAGTCATAGTTTTGTAAGGATTTTGAAGTTCTGTTTTGTAACTGTGTGGTGATATATCTTGAATGCAGCTTCGTATTTTTTTCTCTTGCTGGTACAATATGCAAAAGGGATGTTAATTTTGCCTTTGACTATCTTAACTGATATATTAATGTATTCTTAATGGTTTAATTTTCAAATAAATAGTTTTTTTTGCCTGTTTTATGTATACAGCATTTCATTTCAGAACCTCCCACCACGGTTTCTTTTACCCAGCCACTGTTTTTTACGATCTCATAAGTACAGTAATTTATCATAATTCTTTCCTCCCACAGTGTGTTCCTTTATTAATTATAATATTCCCTTTCACCTAATGTTATTATACCTTTATTTATAAGCCAGCTAGGCCAATGAAAGGTATGATAAAAAGCAAGATTCTAGCTGGGTCCCTTTGCCAAGTATAAATCAAGGAGTGGTGCCCAGAGCTCCGTTCTCTTGACCTGTTACTTAGGTTTTTTGGGGGTATTCCACCGTTGTATATTTGTTGTGTAGTGAACGTCGGATTGTGGTCGGCATTCGGACAATACGCAGTTCGGGTGCTACCTCTGGCCACAGTCCGCAAACCACTACAGCACTACGCCGTCAGGTTGCTCTGCCGACGCTTGCCATGGATTGCCATTGATCGGTGACCCAACGGCGGCCGGCAACTATGCTAACTGCCGAATGCCGGTCGACCAATTGTCTGAAGACATAACCTTCCGCCGACAGCCGGCGGGTCCGCCCTTATTGAGGGACCCCCAGCTGCCGGTGGCCGCCCTATGCCTAAGAAGGCAGTATACCTTCAATAGCCCAGGGTAATGCCGGCGTATGCCAGCAGGCACTACAGTACTGGCTGCAGAGTGGTCGTAGTCACTGCGATATTAATATTCCGCACGACACATACCGCTGTGCGGTCCGTGCTGTAACCCATACATTTCTTCCAACCTACAAGGTGCTTCATGGGCAGCCTATTGTGAGACCACCACACCAAGAGAGCGATTCTCTCTGGCTTAGATAAAGATCAATGATCATTTTATTCAATCCCCAATATTGAACCTTAGAAGACGGTGTTAAAATTACACCTTATATCCAAAGGATATTATCTTCTCCCTTAATTAGACTAGAATTTAGTGTTCAATATTGAAGGAGGTCATAGCAATGGGCTGGACAGGAAACACATGTGGGTGTCTTTCCTCTTTCAATCTTAGCTTACCTATCCTAAGCTAAGCTATATATACAACATTGTATGATGAAATTCTGAGATATTTCACCGAATACTCATCTGCTTTTCTTTCTTTACAGGAGGAGCATCCCGAGTGCGGAAACCATTTCTGCAAGGTCCGCAGTAAGAGCTTCTGCGGCCATGATATGTGCAGGATCCACGCACGCTGCACAACTACAAAGGGATCTCTGAAGTATTGGGACCCCCAGGTATGTGACGTTTGTTCAAAACTGGTTACTGAGGCTTTCGATGATCAAAAGTCTACTGAGTCAAGGGATGGAGCAAGAGAGACGCTGCGTAAATGGGTCAAGGGCTTCCAGAAGAACACCACTGGCCCATACCTTTCTAATGAAAGGATGAGGGCATGTTTATTCCCGAGGGCATCTTCGGATGCAGTTATCCCCAAACTCAGCCTGAGATTCCCCTCGTACAGATTTCGATAGAATCTGATGATTCTGATGCTTAGAAGGACATCCAACAGGAGGACGACATGTCGGTAGTTTCCAAAGAGACGGAATGGAGTCTTCTAGTTGAAGAGCAGGATCAGGAGACTGTTTTACCTCCTGAAGGTGACGAAGAAAAATCCGAAATTATTTCAGTTTCATCGGCTATGGTGGCTGAGCCTGTCCCCTCGACTTCTTCTGGCCCCCAGTTAGACACGATTAGCCATACGCTAACTTCTCTCTTATCCATGTTCCAGGACATGAAGAAGCAATCGTCCGAGAAGGAGGCTTCACTGCGGACGGAGATGCACCAACTCGTGTCTACACGTTTATCCCCCAAGAAGCTAAACATCAAGGATCTTCCAGCCTTTTCTGACATTAATCCTTGGAGGTATGCTGAGCACATGCACATGTCAGGGGGGAAGATCTTCCTATCCGACAAACTGGGCTACGACGTCGAGTTTTGGCCCAGCAAGGGGGCCTACCCGGATTGTTACGTCCGCCTGAGGACGGAACCCCTTTCCAAAGAAGAAACAGAGCCGAAAGAGGTCATCATACTAGACCTCCCCAAGGCCCAGGCCTTGTTTACGAAAACCTTGAAGGAGAGGGCATTCACTAGCTCCAAGGTGCCGGCTCTTAGCAAGAAGCACCCGTCCTTCATTGCTGCTTCTTCCCGTGCCTTCCCCTTTATAGAAAAAAGTTCAAGGCAGCCTTAAAGGCAGTCGAGGCAGGGAAACCTTGCCCTACACTCGAAGAGTGTAAGCCATTCTCCCTTGCCCTACCATCAGATGATGCAGACTGGAAGGATGTCTATAACACCTCAGCCGGGAAGCTGGAGGCAGATATTGCCGGACGTCAGTTCGGAGAAGACCTCCCGAAGTTATCAAACTTCCACCTGCGCAGGGAGCAGGAAACAAAGGAGAGACTCGCCGCCTCTGTGTCCTTACAAACCGGATTAGAGACGATGGCAAGCGTCCCAGACACCCGATATATGTACATGGTCTTTGCCAAACCGCATTTGGCAACGGTCACCAAAGACCTATATAACTTCATCAAAGCCAGACAGGATTGCAAGGAGTTGGTGTTCGCCTCGGCTGCGGTGAGGCACGAACCCAGGAAGCTGATAGCCTCCAACATCTGGGGAAAAGACCCCTTCCTGAGTGAAGTGGTCAAAGAGGTCGTTGATCGAGCCGCAACGGAGAAGAGGAATCTCCTCCATAAATGGGGCTTGTCCTCAAAGAGAAAGTCTTCCGCTGAAGAGGGTCCCCAACCAAAACGGAAGACCAAACGACCCAGAGTGCCCTCTCATCCTCCACGACAACAGCTTCCCGTAGCCATGGTGCCCCAGCGGTGGCACAACCACCTACCACTTTCCAGCTGGTCCCCCAGACGGTGGCGACACAGTCGCCTGTCTTCACCACAGCCTTTGAAAGGCAATCGACGACCTTTCGGCATAGTCTCGAGGTTCCTTTTGAGGTTCCTCTAGACGTCCCTTCAGAGGTAGGGGCAACAAAGGTGGACGTGGCCAAGGAGGCAAGTCCTCCAACCAGCACTCCAGTGAGATGCTACCGGCAGGAGGGAGACTTCTCCTCTTCCGGGATCGCTGGACCTTCGATCCCTGGGCCCACAGCCTAATCAAGAACGGACTGAGGTGGAGTTGGAATGCAGCTCCACCGATCTTCCCTCAGTTCTTCCAACACTCAACCCCCTTATTGGAAGAATATGTTCAGGAACTCCTAGACAAGAGAGTTGTAAGGAGGGCAAAGTCCATCAAATTCCAAGGAAGGCTGCTGTGTTCCAAAAAAAGACTCGGAAAAGCTCAGAGTCATTCTGGACTCATCACCACTCAATAAGTTCATAGTGAACAACAAGTTCAGAATGCTGACTCTTCAACACATAAGGACCCTACTGACCAAACGGGAATACACAGTCTCCATAGACATGGTGGACGCATACTGGCATGTTCCAATCAACCGCCAAGTTTCCCCCGACCTAGGATTCAAACTGCAAAAAAAGGCAGTATGTCTTCAGAGCCATGCCCTTCAGGCTAAACATAGCCCCAAGGGTATTCACAAAGCTTGCGAACGCAGTCATTCGTCAACTACGCCTAAGGGGAGTTCAGGTGATTGCCTACCTGGACGACTGGCTGGTATGGGCAGCATCCGAAGAAGAATGCACACAAGCTTCCAAGGAAGTGATCCAGCTCTTAGAACACCTAGGAGATTTGTTAAAGTCTTGATCATCTCCAGCTCAGAAGTTCCAATGGCTGGGTGTCCACTGGAACTTACAGTCACACTGCCTCTCCATTCCATCAAAGAAGAGGAGATAGCAGGATCTATCAAGAGACTTCTTCAATCCGACAGGATATCAAGAAGGCAACAGGAGTGAGTGTTGGGGTCCCTCCAGTTCACCTCAGTGACAGACCCAATATTGAGAGCTAAATTAAAAGATGCATCAGGAGTTTGGAGAAAATATGCATCAAACGCTCGAAGAGATCTGAAAAGACCGATACCAACTCGTCTGCGATCCCTCCTCAAGCCATGGTCGGAGGCCAAATACCTGAAGAAGAACGTACCCTTACAACCACCTCCACCTTCAGTTCACACGGATGCCTCAAAGGAAGGGTGGGGAGGCCACTCTCACCATTGGAAAGTCCAAGGAACCTGGTCCTCCCTCTTCAAGACCTTCCACATCAACATTCTGGAAGCCATGGCAGTTTTTCTATCACTGAAGAAACTGAAACTTCGCTGCTGAATCCACATAAGACTGGTCTTAGACAGCGAAGTGATAATGAGATGCCTAAATCACCAAGGCTTGAGATCGCCTCAAATCAACCAAGTGATATTGGCCATCTTCCGCATGGCGGAGAAGAAGAGATACCACTTATCAGCAGTTCACCTCCAAGGGTTCCGCAATGTGACGGCGGACGCTCTATCCAGGGTCACCCAGATAGTCAGAATGGTCCCTAGACGCAATATCATTCTCCTTCATCTTACTGCAGATAGACCTCTTCGCGACAAGCGACAACAAGAAGCTACCCCAGTATATAGCCCCATACGAGGATCCTCAAGCGGAAGCAACGGATGTGATGTCCCTAGACTGGAACAGATGGTCCAAGATCTACCTGTTCCCTCCAACCAACCTTCTGCTGAAAATCCTCAACAAACTGAGATCCTTCCAAGGAACAGCAGCAATAGTGGCTTACAAGTGGCCCAACAGCGTCTGGTTCCCCCTGATAATGGAACTACGATGGAAACTGATTCCGTTGCCGGATCCAGTTCTGACTCAGCAAGTGCAGAAGTCGACTGTCTAAGCTTCATCACAGAAAACCCGGAACCTTCATCTCATGATTTTCTCTCCTTAGCAGTCAAGAAAAGTTTTGGGATTTCAAGAGACAGTATTAACTTTTTAGAAGAATACAAGTCGAAATCAACGAGAAGGCAATACGAGTCTTCCTGGAAGAAATGGGTTGCTTTTGTCAAGGCAAAGAAACCAAAGGAGATTTCAACGGAATTCTGTTTGTCCTTCTTCATCAATCTCCATGAACAAGGTTTAGCAGCCAACACGATTGCTACGTGTAAATTTGCCCTGACCAGACCCTTGCTGTACGCCTTCCAGGTGGACTTCTCCAGTGAGATCTTCAACAAGATTCTGAAAGCCTGCGCTAGACTTCGGCCCGCAGCTCCTCCCAGGCCCATTTCATGGTCCTTGGATAAGGTTCTTCACTTAGCATCAACCTTGAACAACGAAGATTGCTCTCTCAAAGACTCGACTAAAAAAGTGATATTCTTATTTGCATTAGCCTCAGGAGCCAGAGTTAGCGAAATAGTGGCCCTTTCGAGGGATGATGGCCACATTCAGTTCACAGACTGCGGAGAACTGAACCTTTTTCCGGACCCAGCGTTTCTCGCCAAGAACGAGCAGCCCTCTATAAGGTGGGGTCCCTGGAGAATCTGCCCTCTGAAGGAAGAAGCATCTCTATGTCCAGTAGAATGACTAAAAGTCTATCTTCGTAGAACTTCAGACTTTAAGGGAGGTCAGCTTTTCAGGGGAGAAACATCAGGTTCAACGTTTACCTTGAAACAATTAAGGGCGAAGATCACCTATTTTATTCGCAGAGCGGATCCCGACAGTACACCCGCAGGTCATGATCCAAGAAAAGTTGCTTCATCTCAGAACTTCTTCCAAAACATGTGTTTTGAGAGTCTTTGCACCTACACTGGATGGAAGTCATCCAAGGTCTTCTTTAAACATTACGCTAAACAAGTTCAAGAGATCAAACACTATGTGGTGGCAGCAGGTAGTGTTCTAAATCCTGCCGCTTGATTTCTGCAAAGAAAAGAGCACGAATTGGGACTTTTAGTGAAGGGTCTGCATGATGAACTGCTACGGTGTATCATGTTTAGTGATGTGTCCAGTAGGTGACACTATACACTGTTCAAAATACACAGGTGACTAAAGCATAAAAGACTGACACATGTGCCATGCGTATTCATATGCAAGCGTTCCTTTTGTAACAACAGAGACAATAGTGAAATATTACTATATTTCCCATAGAGTGGCTTGTGTTTCCTTTTCAGATGAAACTTTAAAAATTTCTTCTGTTATTACTAATTATCATGCTTTCACACAGTATTTTCAAAGAAAATTCTTATTTGATTGTATATGTTACAACCCATGTTTTTTATATACTGTCTGTTAATAAACACAGAAAATTTTGCGTCTCATTTTGCCCCCAAATTTCTAAATGCAAATAAAGGGTGTCAGAGCTACTTTTTATACTTCTATTTGGAAAATATTCAGAATAATTCTGTTTCTAAGCAAACAATCATCACAATTACATGTTATGCTTTCAAGTTCAGTCCTTGGTAATGACTGACCTTACCAACCTGTTTAACTAACTGACTTTACTTTTCCTACATGAATGTTAACCTGTCTAACTTGTCTACAATGAACAAACAGATTGAGGGAGGCATCAGTAACTTATACAAATTTGTTCCTTTCAGAATACAAACTTTGTTTTACGTATATGATGACACTAATATACAACTTGTATGCTAGATTGTTCCTTGAACTCTCAATCCTCGTGTTTTTTCCTAGAGTCTTCCGTGAATCATCCCTGTAGGGGACAGGAAGCACTGACATAGTCCATGATCAGTTGAAGGGTGTATGACGGTAACACCACGTGTCTCTAGGTCTAGACGACCAAGGAAAATTTTATCTCGAGGTGATTGGCACTAATGAAAATCCACAGATACATTAATGCCCTGGTAAACTTCCATCAGGACGACATGGCCTGAGCCCTAAAAACCGATTTTGAGCGAAGCAAAAAATCTATTTTTGGGTGAGGTAGCCATGTCGTCCTGATGGACCCACCCTCTTTTGACAAAGGATAAATGAATCCCTCCCTAATGTACTGTATCTGTATCACCTCATTAACGCTACAAAGAATGACTAGATGGCGCCATACAGCGGCGTGCTGGCGCTCAATCACAGTACGAGTAGGAGTGTTGCCTTAATAACGGCTCTCCTACAATTCTTGCCACTTTCCCCTCTCGAAGCGTAAACGCTATTAGGGGTGTAGATAGCTATGTGGCGTGTCAAGAATACGTCCTCTGATCTTATGCAATATCCCTATAAGATAATACAAGGGATACTTGTGCCAGGAGTTAGAATTCTGGATACCTTTAGTAAAATTCTCTGGGATATATCACTGTACTTAAATATAACCTAGGAAGCTACTAAGAAGGAACTTCCATATATATATATATATATATATATATATATATATATATATATATATATATATATATATATATATATATGTGTGTGTGTGTGTGTGTGTGTATACACAGTTTTTCTAATTGAAAGGCATTTTAAAACCTGTTTTTTTATGAGCAATGCAGTATCTTTTTGTGAGGTTCTTCTATGAGCTTGAAATTAGAAAACATTAAAAATATAAATGTCATTGAAAATTTTAAGATAAAATTGGAACTGAAAAACAAAGGTTTCATACAATAAATCGTAAGTAAAAACATAGTAGGCTTAGAAAACTTATAGCCCTAACCTGATCGATATTGTGAATGAGTTTAAAGCAAAAAATCAACATTGTTATAATAATGTAAAAGGCATATTTTTTTAAAGAACGTATTTTGAGCGAAGCGAAAAATCTATTTTTGGGTGAGATAGCCATATCATCCTGATGGAAGGTTCCTTCAGTAGGTTCCTAAGGGTATATATGACTACAGTAGATATTCCCAGAGAATTAAACTAAAGGTTTCACAGAATTCTAACTTCTGGCATGAGTACCCTTAAGGTTCCCTTTAGGATATCGTATAATAAGAGGGGACGTATACTTGACACGCCACATAGCTATCTGCACCCCACGTAGCGTTTACGCTTTGAGGGGAAGTTGGTGGCAAGATATGGGAGGAGCCGTTACAAAGTTCTTCTCCTCCGTTACTGTTATGGTACTCAGATGACGTCACAAACGACGCCATCTTGGCTGACGTCATAACCGCCCGTGTCCTCCATTCCTTCTGGCATCGAGGCCAGCCCTCATGATACAGTAAGATTGGGAGGGGGCCTGCCAAGGCCTAAATAGTGAAAAGGGCGTGACCATCAGGATGACATGGCTATCTCACCCAAAAATAGATTTTTCGCTTCGCTCAAAATCCGTTTCTTGGGCCCAGGCCATGTCGTCCTGATGGAAGTGTACCAGAGAATTAATGTATCGTGGATTTTTTCCCTTTAGTAGTGCTCTATACTTCTAGACAATATTCCTTTGGTCTAATAACCCCAGAGACCTTGTGACATTACCGGTATATGTCACCTCAAATAAAAATGTGCTATGTTACTGCTTCCTGACCCCCGCCCCCCGGCAAGGAAGAGTCCTATTGGACTTATGGAAAGTCTCGAAGTTAGTTGATAAAGAAACAAACCCAGCATCAGGAAGTACCTGCCGGTCCCAGAGCAAGGTAGAAGATAATGTAAGTATAATGTGTTGGAACAAATTAGTCTAGATGAGTTTGTTTAATTGGAGGAACAATAGTATTTCACTGTTCAGATATTATTATACAGTATAGAAGGATAATAAAAATCTCAAACAGTATTTTATTACAATATTAGGGCGAAATAAGACGCATGAGTACAGCAAATTCTTTTATTTGGGCGTAAATAAGAATTAACATACATAAAATAAATAGATGTAAATTGTAATGGAATGCAAATCAGTTACATAGACTTAGGACATTAATAAAAATAGTTGTGGTATCTGAAAAGGAAAACTTGCCATCAAACACATTAATTCCATAGGAATTATAAAGTCTTTCTAGAATGTCTTATGTACACCTTATGTTCGGAACACGTGGCACAATTGTTTTAATCTATGTGACTTCACCTTAGCATAAGAACAGTCCGTAGTGTCACTCGGTGGCACTATTTTCACTATGTTGCGCACTAGGGTCAACACAGACACCCTTAGAGTTAGAGTCCCATATAACTCACTGTTCATCGCAGCACTAAACAGCAGGTTTTAACACACTACCTGCAGCTACCACGAAGCGTTTCAATTCTTGCACCTGCTTCGCATAGTGTTTGAAGAACACTCTTGAAGACTTCCAGACCGTGAATGAGCGAAGACATAAGAAGTCCATCGACTGGAAGAAATTCAGGGAAGAGGCGACTTTCGTGGGATCGTGACCTGTGGGTGTACTGTCAGGATCCGCTCTGCGAATAAAGTAGGTGATCTCCACCCTTAGTTGTTCAAGTGACAAATCTGAACCTGATGTTTCCCTTTAAAGAGCTGTCATCCACCAAAGTCTGAAGTTCTTCGAAGATAGACCTTTAGGCTCTGCACTGGGTACAGGGAGATATCTTCCTTCAGAGGGCAGATTCTCCAGGGACCCCACCTTTTGGTGGGTAGCTCATTTTTGGCGAGAAACGTTGGGTCAGGAGAGGGTAAAATCGCCTGTTTCTGCGAACTGGATCTGGCCTTCTTCCCTCGATAATGCCACAATTTCACTGACTCTAGCCCCCGAGGCTAGAGCAAATAAGAAAATCACTTTTTGAATCAAACCTTTCAGAGGGCAAGTTTCATTGTCCAAATATGAGGCAAAATGGAGCACCTTGTCAAGAGACCAGGAGATGGGTCTCGGAGGGGGTGCGGGTCTGAGTCTAGCACATGCCTTCGGCAACTTGTTGAAAATGTCACTAGACAGGTCTATTTGGAGGGCATATAGTAAGGGTCTTGTCAGGGCCGATTTGCAGGTGAAAATTGTGTTGGCTGCCAAGCCTTGTCCATGAAGGTGAATGAAGAAAGAAGGACAAACAAAAATCCATTGATATTTCCTTAGGATTTCTAGCCTTGACAAAGGCCACCCATTTCTTCCAAGATAACTCGTATTGCCTTCTGGTAGATTTTGTTTTATATTCCTCTAAGAAGTCTAAGCTTTCCTTTGAGATCCCAAACCTCTTCTTGATGGCTAGGGAGAGAAAATCCTGAGATGAAGGTCTCGGGTTTTCTTTGATGAAGCGAAGACAGTTGACTTCTGAACTTGTTGGGTTAGAACTGGGTCCGGCAGGGGAATTAGCTTGGGTTGTAACTCCAGGATCAATGGGAACCAGTTGCTCCGGGGCCACTTGGGAGCCACTAGGGCCGCTATTACTTGGAAGGATCTCAGCTTGGTGAGGACTTTTAGCAGAAGGTTGGGTGGAGGGAACAGGGAAATCTTGGTCCATCTGTTCCAATCAAGGGACATGGTGTCCACTGCTTCCACTCGGGGGTCCTCGTATGGGGCCACGTAAAGAAGAAGTTTCTTGTTGTCGCTCGTTGCGAAGAGGTCGATCTGCAGTTCTGGGACTTCTTGGGAGATGAAGGAGAATGAGTCTGCGTCTGAGGACTATTCTGACTCTATCGGGGCTATCCTAGATAGAGCATTCGCCGTCACATTGCGGAATCCTTGTAGATGAACTGCTGAGAGGTGCCATCTTTTCTTCTCTGCCAGGTGGAAGATGGGCAGCAACACTTGGTTGAGTTGGGGCGATCTTGAGCCCTGACGGTTGAGACATCTGACCACGACGTCGCTGTCCAGGGTCAGTCGAATGTGGACTGAGGGACGTGGGGACAGCCTCTTCAGGGTGAGAAGGACTGCCATGGCCTCTAAGATGTTGATGTGAAACGTCTTGAATAGGGGAGACCATGTTCCTTGAACTTGACGTTGATGGGAGTGACATCCCCATCCTTCTAGCGATGCGTCCATGTGGATAACGACCGAGGGAGGCGGTAATTGGAGAGGTACCGACCTTTTCAGGTTCTTTGCCTCCGACCACGGCTTTAGGAGTAATCGTAGCAGAGGTCTCTTGTGATCTCTTCCCGCGTTTGATGCGTATCTTCTCCAGATTCCCGATGCATCCTTTAGCTGTGCTCTTAGCACTGGGTCTGTCACTGAAGCAAACTGAAGAGAGTCGAGCACCTGTTCCTGTTGTCATCTTCAAATCCAATTGGATTTGAGAAGTCTCTTGACAGATCTTGCTATTTCCTTTCTCTTCTTTAGTGGAATTGAAAGACGGTGTGACTGAAGGTTCCAATGGAACCTCTGAGCTGGAGAAAGTCAAGACTTTTTGGTGTTGATTCTTCTTCTGATGCTGCCCACACCAGCCAATCGTCCAGGTAAGCCATCACCTGGACGCCTTGTAGGCGTAGTTGTTGAACGATCGTCTCTGCGAGCTTCGTGAATATCCTTGGAGCTATGTTTAGCCCGAAGGGCATGGTTCTGAAGGCGTACTGTCTTCTTTGAAGCCTGAATCCTAGGTAAGAGGAGGTCTGGCGATTCATTGGAATGTGCCAGTAGGCGTCTGCAATGTCTATCGATACTGTGTATGCCTTTTGAGGCAGTAGGGCTCCTATGTGCTGAAGAGTCAGCATTTTGAACTTGTCGTTCACTATGAACTTGTTGAGAGGGGACAAGTCCAGAATGACTCTGAGTTTGTCGGAGTCCTTCTTGGAAACACAGAATAGTCTTCCTTGGAACCTGGTGGACTTTACCCTCTTGATCACCTTCTTGTTCAAGAGTTCTTGGACGTATTCTTCCAGAACGGGGTTGGAGTGTTGGAAGAATCGTTGGAAAGCTGGTGGTGGTGCTTCCCAGCTCCACCCTAGTCCGTTCTTGATGATGCTGTGAGCCCAGGGATCGAAGGTCCAACGATCCTGGAAGAGGCAAAGTCTTCCTCCCACCGGAAGCACTTCATTGCTTCTGGTTGCCCGAGGGTTTACCACCTCGGCCGCTTGCTCCCTTTCCTCCTCTCCCTCTGGAGGGACGTCGAGAGGAGTCTCTGCCGGTGCCTCTACCTCTGGGACAAAAGGTAGTCGACTGCCTCTCGTAGGCGGGCGTGAAGGCTGGTGACTGAGTCACCACCGGCTGGGGTACCAGTTGGAAGGTTTGTTGGGGCTGAGCCACCAACTGGGGAGCAGCGGTTGCCGGAAGCTGCCGTTTAGCCTGACGCTGCTGTGGTCTTGGCTTGTTGGATTTCTTCTTAGGTTGGGGGCCCTCATCCTGAGAAGATTTCCTCTTGCCTGACATGCCCCACTTTTGGAGAAGGTTCCGGTTCTCCGTGGCAGCCTTGTCAACGGTCTCTTTCACGAGGTCATTGGGAAAAGGATCTTTCCCCCAATATTGGAGGAAATCAGCTTCCTTGGTTCGTGTTTTACAGTGGCATTCACAAACACGAACTGTCTGCAGGCTCTCCGTGCCCTGACGAAGCTATAGAAGTCTTTCATCAGGGTAGCAAGGTGGGTCTTGGCCAAGACCATGTAAACGCCTGGGGGCTGCTGTACCCCAGCCATCGTCTCCATGAGCACCTGGAGGGAAAGGGAGGCGGCCAGCCTCTCTTTCGTGTCCTGCTCCCAACGAAGAAGATATTCGGAGAGCTTGGGGAGGTTCTCGCTGAACTGATGTCCAGCGATGTCGGCCTCAAAAAGTTAACTGGATGTCCTTCCAGTTCTTGTCGTCGGGGGGTAGGGCAAGGGAGAGGGGCCTACATTCCTTCAATGTAGGGCAGAGTTTCCCTTCCTCCACCGCCTTCAAAACTGCTAGAAGGGACTTTTCTGTGAAGGGGAAGACCATGGTGTTTGGAGCAAGAAAAGATGGGTGTTTCTTGCTCATGGACGGCACCTTGGAGTTGGTGTAGCCCTTGTCCTTCAGACAACCGGCTAGCAGAGATTGAGCCTTCGCGTGGTCAGACACAATGACCTCCTTCAGCTCGGTTTCCTCCTTGGAAACAGGTTCAGACTCGAGGCGAATGTAGCAGTCCGGGTACGCCTCAAAGCTAGGCCAGAATTCCACCTCTTCAAGGGGAACGGCGCCTAGCTTGTTCACGAAGATCCTGCCACTAGTGATAGGCATGTGCTCGGCATGCCTCCATGGGTTCGTCACAGAGCAGGTTGGATGGTCCTTCACATTGATCTTCCTCTGAGGTTGCTTCGTCAAACGGAGGATCTATTTTTTGAAATCCTCGTCCCTCTTGCGGAGCCTCTCCTCGAGGACCGCTATCATGGCCTGGAAGTTGTCCATGGATTCGTCCGCTCTTGTGGGCATAGGAGTGGACAATGAGGAGGGGACTGGTTCCGAGATGACTACGAAAGCGATAGAGGGTGCAGGGGCGCCTTTTTCTTCGGAGTCAGGAGCCTCTGTAGGTTCGTCTCCTCGACCCTCGGCCCTCGGCCATCAGGGTCCCCTCGGTGGTGTCCTACACCTCTGACATCCTTTCATCACCGTCGAGATGGATGTCCTGGAGTGCGTCCGAAAAGTCTGGGTCGACCGTCAGTTGGAAACAGGGGATCTCTGGTTTGAGAATGACGGCATCCGCAGATGCCTTAGGGAAGAGCATAGCTCTCATCTTCTCACTGAGAGATAGGGCCCCATGGCGTTCTTCTGGAAACCATGCACCCACTTGCGTAGTTTCTCACGAGCGATGTCCCTTGACTCCGCAGACTGGGGAGCCTTGAACGCCTCGTTGAGCCGGTCCTCGCAGACTGTGCAAACCTGCGGGTCCCAGTACCTCAGAGATCCCTGGGTGAGGGAGCAGCTGGCGTGGGTTAGGCACGCCAGGTGGCCGTAGAAGTCACGGCGCCGAACGCTGCAATAGGCGCTCTCACACCGGATGTACTCCTCCTGTAAAGAAGAAAGGGGTACATGAGTATTTGGAAGTCTATAATGATGGAAGTGAAGTAATATTAGATTAGTCTTAAAGTAATCTCAATTACAGTATAAGATTCCTTTCTAAGTGTAAGCTTAGGATAGGTAAGCTGGAAATGAAGCAGGAAAGACATACTTGTGAATCCCGCCCAGACAATTGCCGTGACCTTACACCACTACCAACTCTAGGGCTTTCGTTCGGGTAAGCCCTAAGGGGGGAAGCTATCCAGTAGGGATAGAGTAGCATAGCTAGTACTTCCTCCGGGGTATTAACAGTGGTGAAAGGGAGAAAGCTGAGATCATTCAGCATAGTGAAAAGGGGAAATAATTATCCCCAATTCGAATAGGTCGCGGCAAGGGACTGCGCATGGATGCACAGAGTATGCTAGAAAATATCTATTGCATAACTATACACCATAGTTTTCTGTCTAGGGTATGTACTATACCACAGATGTACTGGCTATCGCATACAGCCATACAACAGACAATGCCGGCGCATTGCCGGCAGGGTTAGAGGAAGCAGACAGCCCACTGTCGTAATATGAATTAGGTGGAGCCGACACGTCGGAGGCACACTGGGCGCCAGCGAGTCTCCGATTGAGGGTAACCCCTTCCAGCCATCAGCTTATGTGGCAGGGAAAGGGAGACGACCTCAGGAATTGATAGCAGATCGCTGACATGTCGGCGGCCGCCGGCAACCGACAGGCAAACGGCTGTAGGTACTCCTACCCTGACATCGATCTTTGAGACTGAGAGGAGACCTAGGCTACGCTGTCGGCTGTTGCCGGCAGAGTTGTGCGACAGTGGACCGGCACTTGATTGAGAGAGAGAGAAAGCATAGAGGAAGGGAGAGGGAAGGGCGGCAGCTCACTACCCTAACCTTACCTTCCTCGAGGAAGGAGGGTTCAAATGGAAGGAAGAGTATGACCAGGCTTCCATCCAGCCGCAACTCAGCCGGCGGTCAGCTAGGGTTGCAGGTGGCGGGCCAAGGGAGGACCGAAGAACACTCTAAGATAGCAGGGAGGTCTCCCATTGGCAGACCGACCTGTCGTTACGCTATCCCATAGTTCAACTATGTGCGGGAAGCTAAGCAGCTCGGACTAGCAGGCGAAAGGACCGGGCCTACCCCACAACCCGCCGGCACTCGGTCGAGTTGTAGGATGGTGGACAGAGGTGTGATGGCTAGGCCATCACCAAAGGACAGAGGAGGAGGGGAAAAGGTCCTGTGAAGGAGTGTGGGGGTTGGTGTGAGCCTTCCCCAACACCCTAAGGACATTTTTTTTCAGTACCGGCACCATCCCAGGTCTAGGAAGAGTACATTCTCCAACCTAGGGTGGGTTAGTACAGTAAAAGAATGGCATGGTTGTGCCGTCCCGAACTATAAAGAAACAGAATCCCAGAGCCTGCCTAACCTAGGCTAGGGGAAGCATATCCCCTAGCCCGGAGAAGGCAGGCGTAGGACAAGTCGCTAGGCCACAGGGAGGAAGGGTCGTAACCCTACCAGGTGTAGCCTAAGGGGGAGGGCAGAGGCCCCCCCCCACTTTTGCCTTCCAGCGGGGACCAAAAGGAGAGTTCATTCACCTAAAAGGGTGGCTGGGGGCAAACGACTGATACTCTGAGGCTCTGACCCTAACTCAAAGCTCATGAACTATGGCTCTGGACAGGGAAAGAAAATCCTAGCCTAACCTCACTTGAATACATTCAAGGTAAGGAGGGCTAGGATGTAGCCTAGGCTTCCTCAGAGCTAGGAGAGATTACCTTAGTGCAAAGGTAACCAGGGAGGTGTGAAAGTATACAAAAGCCCTTAAGCCATAGGTTAGGGGCAAAGGAATCGACTACCAAGATCATCAAAACCCCTTGTATAGTTTCTAGAAGGAGAAAAACTCATGTGCAATCACTGAATCTTATATGTATAAATGTCTAATATCTTCATTTAATAAAATAACACCAGGAACTCTAATTATATCATGCATGAAAGTAAACTAAAACGCCTAGGCTAGCGAGCCTAGGGGACTGAGCTAGCAACTCTAGCGTCGTAAATTGGGCTACCTACACTCGCCGAAATTAAAGAATACTATTGGCATAATATAATTAATTCCTAGCAATGAAGACTAAAAAACTAATACTGATAATTAGTTAAGAAACCAGGATAGTTGTTCTGGCATGCGAAGTGAACAACAGCGTCAGGGACGCCTCTGGTTGGACAATAGCTCCGCCACAAAACATGTTATTTAAAGATAAAAAGGCATTAATTTACAGCCAGAGCTAATTTATACAATATAAGAATATGGTACTCAACTTTCCAGGGGCAGAAGAAGCTGAAGATTGCGACATGCTGGTAGTAATTAGCGAAAACTGGGAAAAAACCCCTGGTTATAGACGCTACTACAGAAGGAACGGAGGACACAGGCGGTTATGACATCAGCCAAGATGGCGTCGTTTGTGATGTCATCCGGGTACCATAACAGTAACGGAGGAGGAGAACTTTGTAACAGCTCCTCCCATATCTTGCCACCAACTTCCGCCTCAAAGCGTAAACGCTATGTAGGGTACAGATAGCTATGTGGCGTGTCAAGTATACGTCCCCTGTTATTATACGATATCCTAAAGGGAAACCTTAAGGGTACTCACGCCAGAAGTTAGAATTCTGTGAAACCTTTAGTTTAATTCTCTGGGAATATCCACTGTAGTCATATATACCCTTAGGAAGCTACTGAATGAACCTTCCATCAGGATGACATGGCATGAGCCCAAAAAAAATATTTTTGGGCTCAAGCCATGACGTCCTGATGGAAGGTTCCTTCAGTAGCTTCCTAGGGTATATTTAACTACAGGGATATTCCCAGAGAATTAAACTAAAGGTTATCACAGAATTCTAACTTCTGGTGCGAGTACCCTAAAGGTTTCCCTCTAGGATATCGTATATCAACAGGGGACGCATGTATTAACACGCCACATAGCTATCTGCACCCCATATAGAGTTAACACTTCGATATGAAGGTGGAGAATAACTGGGGAACCGTTCCACAGTTACACTCGTCCGTGGCTGCTTTTGGTACTCGAAACGTAAACAAACGGGCGCCATTGCTAAATGACGTCACGTCCGTCCTCATACTTCAGCCTGTAGCTCCTTGCTTTGGTCGGATTTCCCTTAAGTGCGATTTTCATCTACTTACATCGACGTTATGTCGTTACCTTCAGCCTCGCCTTCTTCTGGAAAGTTGAGTACCAGGTCCCAGTATTGTTTAAATAAGCTCTAGCCGTAAAGTAACTTCTACTTTTCGTAAAATATTGTTTTGTGGCAGAGCTGTGCCGATCCCTGACGCGCCATTTTATGGCGTCGCTGTTCATATCGCATGCTTTATTTAGTTAGCCAGAACAGCCTTATCCGGTCACTTGAATAATTAATATTATTAGTTATTTAGTCTTCATAGCTAGGAATTACTTATATCGTGTTTTAGCGCTCATCTGACTCGGTCACCGTTCGACCCCATGCTAGATCGCTAGCTTAGCCCCTAGGCTGGATAGCCTAGTGCTTGTGTTCATGCATGATATATACCAGTGTTCCTATGTTAAGTTATGAAGATTGTGGCATTATAAAACATACTATTAACTGTGATGTAAGTGTTTTCGCCTTCGGGGACCATAAAGGGGACCGGGTTGATTGCGTATCTTTCCACCCTAACCTAAATGTAGGAACCCCTATATGCTCCCTAATCCCCCTGCCTGCGGGCATTCCCTTTGTGTGGCCCTGCTTCCCTTCTATATAGGGGAATCTTGTCTACAAACAGAGTATTTATCGCTTCTCTGTCTACCCTAAGGGAATGATACCCCCTTAGGGTCGTGACCGAGAAATAAGGAACGGCTCTGCCCTTCCTCAGTTGCACCTGGTTGGGTTACTCCTCCCTCACTGCAACTTGCGATGTGTCTTTCAGCTTACCTAGCCTAGGAGTTAACCCTCCTTCTCTAGGTTAAGCTCTGGGGGTTGATTCTGTTCTTTTATAGTTTGAGACGGTACTCCTGTACCATTCTCATTCTGGTTACCTATCCTAGGTTAGGGAGCGTTCTCCCTCTCCTTGGTGGCCGTTCTTATACAGTCTCTCCCCTATAGAAAGACCCCTCATCTTCTCCCTCCCCACCTATCCCTTTGGTGTAGGCTTGCCTATACACATCTGTCCTAGTCCTACAACTCCTCCCTTGGGTGGAGTGGTAGGGCTAACTTGTTCCCCTGCTGAGCTGGCCGCTCTGGTACCCATACCCTTCATAGCGTTCTATGGGGGGTAGTTGCCGGCAGCGGTCCGGCCGGCGGGGGTTTCCACCTCTTGAGTGCTCTCTAACCCTCCCTTGGGTTACCCCACACACCCGGCCGACTGCCGGCACCCTGCCGCCGGATGCTAGGAGTATCTACTCCTATCATGAGTGCACTCTCTCCGGAGGATGCCGGAGGGGTATGTGATCTTACCCCTTCCATCCCTCCTTACCTTTCTCTCCGTCTATCCTGGTGCCGGTCCCTTGCCGCCTCCACCGCCGGCGATACAGCCTTTACCTCTGGTGACATTCTTTCATAAAATGCCCTCCCCCCTCTAGACGTCACCCTTCCGTGTGCCGGAGGCTTCCGCCTTCCGTCGGCATACAGCACACGTCCCACCCACCATTTTACCTAGTAACAGCTGGCCGACCCTCCGTACCGGCCACCGGCGTGCCGGCATTGATTGCCGGCGGTCTACGTATACAACCATATACATATCTATCTTATGATTTGATCCAATCTCACCAGGCCGTCAGCCGTCGGCTGCCGGAGCCCCGCCGGCAAAAAACGGCGGTCGCCACGATGATATTATATTTTAGATACTCAATGTGTCTGTCTTGATGCCTTCCACCCTGCAGGACCGGCCTCCGGTGTACCGTCGGTCTGCCGGAACCCCCTGGAGACGTTAAGGGACATGCACCCCTTCTCATACCTGCCGACAATATGCCGACAGCCAACATATTGCAGCCAGATGGCTTAGCCACTTCCACATATAGGTATTGTCTTACCTTTAAAATTGTGGCTGTGCTGTCTGATTGCACATTACAATATTCCAGCATACTCTGTGTGTCTTAGTGCAGCCGATTGCCGGAACCTATATCTAATAAGGGGTTTTCTTCTACTCCCCTTCTACCCAGGGATCCTAGTGGTCTCAGTCCCTGCTACACCTCGCGGGCAATTTCTGCTAGAGGCTTAGCTTCTACCCACCACGGCTTATCCATATGGATTTCCGTTTTGTGACCTTCGGCCACAAAAGAAATTGCCTACTGATAAGGTTACAGTAACCGACTGGGCGGGATTCACAAGTATGTGTCTATCTACTTCCTTTCCCGCTCTCTACTCTCAGGCATTATAATAACATGAATTATTTTAATGCTTAAAAATTTAGATTAAGTTATCTTAATTTTAGAGTAATGTACAGTGAACCCTCGTTTATCGCGGTAGATAGGTTCCAAACCCGACCGCGATAGGTGAAAATCCGCGAAGTAGTGACACCATATTTACCTATTTATCTAACATGTATATTCAGACTTTTAAAACCTTCCCTTGTACGTAGTACTGTTAACAAACTACCCTTTAATGTACAGAACACTTAATGCATGTACTACAGTACCCTAAACTAAAACAGGCACAAATATTAAAGGCGATTTTATATCATGCGTTTCCTAAACACGCCAAAAAGCACGATAAAAAATGGCAACCAATGTTTTGTTTACATTTCTCTGATCATAATGAAGAAACAAACGCATTTACACATCTGTGTATAGGTTAGTTTTTGCATCGATTATATTGATTATTCAGTACAGTATGTTGATTTTGTTATTACCAATGTTTTACTTAATTTTTCTTAGGACTTCCAAATGAAATTTTTTCTTTATGACGCCGCCTGAAACGACGGCGTCAAAAAGTACGCTCAGTAAACAAACGAAGGCATTTAACGCGCATGATGAAAGTGATAAATAATGATATTACAGTAAAAGCTTTTAGAAAACATGTTATTACAAATATTATTTACCGTATCTATATAAAATCATACATACGTAGCAAAGCAGGAAAACAATTTACGAGAGAGAGAGAGAGAGAGAGAGAGAGAGAGAGAGAGAGAGAGAGAGAGAGAGAGAGAGAGAGAGAGAGAGAGAGAGAGAGAGAGAGAGAGTTGTTTTACATACGTAAAAGTAAATTTTAAACAAAAAAAATAGCCCCATTTCATATAAAATAGGTTATTACAAATATTTTACTTTATCATATTACAGTAGTCTGTATAATACTGTAAAGTTCAGTACAGAATGTTGTTGTTATAGTCGTGGCGATGAAATTCTCACGAAACAAAAGCACGGCATTCAATTACAACAGCTGATTCTCTCTCTCTCTCTCTCTCTCTCTCTCTCTCTCTCTTCGTGTTATACAATACTTACATATAGATGAAAAAACTAAAATTAGTTTTCTTAGTGTCAATTAAATACGAAATGAAAAAATTATGCCGAGTTTACATCCATTTCAATCATTGCTAAAAATACGGCATCCGATTTCATCAGCAAACCACTATTTTTTGGGAAACATCATTTTATTCTAGAAAATTGCTACTCGAGTTAATTACACATTAAGAAAGCGTGTACTTTTGTTTTTAAATTTCGGGTGTGTTTTAAAAATCGAGAGTATTGTTGACTTCTTTTTGTTTTACTTTTGGCTGTAATTAGATCAGCTGACGTCTAGCTGCCGCTCTTGAGAGTGTACGAAGACACTAACAAAGTATCGTTTATACCATTTCTTAACTTATTCAAACCGTCTACGGTATACAGTTGATATTACATAAGCACCAATGTGTTATAACCTATCAAATTTTTTTGTTTATTACATTTAAATCAACACATACACACACACACACACACTCTCTCTCTCTACCTCTCTCTCTCTGTGGGCTACTTTTCACTACCTCCCATTCCTTACCTCTCTCTATCTCTATAACAAATGATATCTTTGTTGCTCCTCAAAGTTTCATTTATATTGAAAATCAATCATGATTCAATTTTCCTTACTTTCTCCAATCTCGTACCATCGGTCACATCGCGGTATTTTCGAAATTTCCATAAAATCCGCGATATATGTATATACATGCGTTATGAAAAAAATCCACGAAGTGGAGAATCCGCGATGGTCGAACCGCGAAGTAGCGAGGGTTCACTGTAAGTCATTCTTATGCCTTCCATGTACTCATGATCTCTTTCTTTTACAGGAGGAGTATATGAAGTGCGAAAGCAACTTCTGTGGAGTGAAGCGCCCGGACTTCTACGGGCACAAGGCGTGCAAGAGAGGCGACCTGAAATACTGGGACCCGCAGCACTGTACAGTCTGCAAGAGTCATTTGGCTGAGGCGTTCGACGACCCTCCTTCAGCGGAGGCAAGGGACAACGCTTGAGAAAAGCTACGCAAGTGGGTGCGTGGCTTCCAGAAGAACGCCACTGGACCGTATCTCGCCAGCGAAGATTTGAGGGCCTTGCTGTTTCCAAAGGCATCTAAAGACTCTGTGATCCCCAGTGATCAGATCCCCACCGTCCAGCTCGTGGTGGAACCTGATATCGTCATGGACCAGTCCATGCATGAGTGCCACTTGGATTCCAATAATGTGGAACGTATGTCGGAAGTGACGGAGAAGAACCTCATGGGCGAGGAACTCGACTATGAGGAAGATCAGGTGGAATATCCTGATTCGGAGTCCGTGGTCGCTCCCACTCTTACTCCCGCAGCGACTCCTGCACCGTCCGAGGAACCTGTTCCTTCGACTTCCGCCACCCCGGATCCTCTTCCATCGGGCACTCAGGAGGTCTTCAAGATGCTTGAAGCCCTCATGGAAAGAAAACTTCAAGAGACCCAGGAGCAATTCCGGTCTACCCTAGTTAACTTTAAACAACCGAAACGGATTTCGGTTAAGGACCTCCCCTCTTGCTCGGATACTAACCCATGGAGATATGCCGAGCATATGCCGATCACGACTGGTAAGATCTTCATCAGTGAGAAGGTTGGCTCTATCTTGTTGGAAGAAGTGGAATTCTTCCCAAACTTCGAGGCTTATCCGGACTGTTACGTCCGGCTCAGGTCCAAACCAGCCTCAAAGGAAGAGACCGAACCGAAGGAAGTAATCGTGTTCGATCTCGCGAAGGCCCAGGCTATGCTAGCCAATGCGGTGAAGAGTAGGGGTTTCACCAACTCCAAGATGCCGGCGCTCAATAAGAAGCACCCAACCTTCGTTGCGCCGAATGCTGCGACTTTCCCCTTTATCGAAAAGGCCTTCACAGCGGTCTTAAAGGCAGTGGAGGAAGGGAAACCTTGCCCTGCACTGAAGGAGTGCAGACCCTTCTCCCTTACAGTTCCTCCAGATGATAGGCACTGGAAAGACGTCCAGTCAACCTTCACGGTAGGGAAATTAGAGCCTGACGTAGCCCGTCGTCATTTCAATGAGGACCTCCCAAGGCTAAATGATCACCTCCTTCGTAGGGAACAGGATACGAAGGAGAGGCTTGCCGCATCGCTGTCCCTCCAGGTACAGCTTGAACTTATGGCCGGGGACACTAGAGTCCCGGACTTTTACATGGTCCTAGCCAAAACACACTTGGCAACGGTGACTAAGGACCTGTATAGCTTCACTAAGGCTCGCAGAGCCTGTCGTGAATTCGTGTTTGCCAGTGCGACGGTAAAACACGAACCCCGGAGGCTGATTTCCTCCAATATCTGGGGTAAATATCTCTTTCCCTCCTCCTTGGGGAAAGAGATTGCAGACAAGGCCGCCACGGAGAACAGGAACCTTCTCCACAAGTGGGGCATGTCGAGAAAAAGGAAATCCTCTCAGGACGATGGCCCTCAACCTAAGAGGAAGTCTCAGAAACCGAAACCCCAGCAACGTTGACAGAGACGGCAGTTTCCGGGTTCCGCTACTCCCCAAGTGGCCGCACAGCCACAGCAGACCTTTCAGTTGGTCCCCCAACCGGTGGTGTCGCAGTCACCGGTCTTTACCCCTTCCTTTGAGCAACATGCTACTACCTTTCGTCCCAGAGGTAGGGGCTCAAACAGAGGTTCCGGCAGAGATTCGTCTCGCTGCCCCTCCAGAGGCAGAGGAGGAAGGGGAGCTAGCGGCCGAGGTGGCAAACCCTCGGGACACCAGAAGCAATGAAGTGCTTCCGGTGGGAGGAAGACTCTGCCAATTCCAGGATCGTTGGACCTTCGATCCCTGGGCACACAGCATTGTCAAGGAGGGACTAGGATGGAGCTGGACGCAGCCACCCCCAGCCTTCCAGCAATTCTTCCAACAGTCAACCCCCCTCCTGGAAGAATACGTCCTGGAACTCTTGAACAAGAAGGTGATCAGGAGGGTAAAGTCAACCAGGTTCCAAGGGAGACTATTTTGCGTTCCCAAGAAGGACTCCGACAAACTCAGAGTCATTCTAGACTTATCCCCTCTCAACAAGTTCATTGCGAACAACAAGTTCAAGATGCTGACTCTGCAACAAATAAGGACCCTTCTGCCTCAAAGGGCCTACACGGTCTCCATAGACCTGGCGGATGCCTACTGGCACGTTCCAATGAATCATCACGCTTCCTCCTACCTAGGATTTCGACTCCAAAGGAAAATTTACGCCTTCAGGGCCATGCCCTTCGGGCTCAACGTGGCTCCATGGATCTTCACCAAGCTGGCAGACGCTATCGTGCAACAGCTCCGCCTTCGCGGCGTCCAAGTGATGGCCTACCTAGATGACTGGCTAGTCTGGGCGACATCGCCCGAAGATTGTGTAAGAGCCTGCAACAAAGTCACCCAGTTCCTAGAGCATCTGGGATTAAAGATAAACACCGAGAAATCTCGCCTCTCTCCTGCTCAGAAGTTCCAATGGTTGGGAATCCATTGGGATCTTCAGTCACACCGCCTTTCCATCCCGCAGAAAAAAAGGAAGGAAATAGCAGGGTCTGTCAGAAGACTTCTGAAATCCAAACGGATCTCAAGACGACAGCAGGAACAAGTTCTTGGCTCTCTACAGTTCGCCTCTGTGACAAACCCAGTGCTTCGCGCACAGCTAAAGGATGCCGCGGGAATCTGGAGACGTTTCGCATCCATCGCTCGAAGAGACCTCAAGAAACGGCTTCCAAACAGACTTCGCTTACTAATAAAGCCGTGGTCGGAAGCAAAGGCCCTGAAAAGGTCCATTCCTCTTCAACACCCGCCTCCATCGATCAACATCCACACGGACGCTTCACTGGAGGGTTGGGGAGGTCACTCCCACCAACAACAGGTTCAAGGAACATGGTCTCCCCTATTCAAGACGTTTCACATCAACATCTTGGAGGCCATGGCGGTTCTTCTCACCCTGAAGAAACTCTCCCCGCCTCCCTCGATCCACATCCGTCTGACTCTGGACAACTCGGTGGTAGTCAGATGTCTCAATCGTCAGGGCTCGAGATCGCCCCAGATAAATCAGGTACTTCTTCCGATCTTTCGTCTGGCAGAAAAGAAGAAATGGCACCTGTCTGCAGTTCACCTACAAGGATTCCGCAAAGTGACGGCGGACGCTCTATCACGGACAAGCCCAATAGAGTCGGAATGGTCTCTAGACGCGAGATCATTCTCCTTCATCTCTCGCCAAGTCCCGGAACTTCAGATCGATCTCTTCGCAACGAGCGACAACAATCAATTTCCTCGATATGTGGCCCCGTACGAGGACCCCAAGGCAGAAGCAGTGGATGCCATGTTACTGGATTGGAACAGTTGGTCCAGGATATACCTGTTCCATCCACCCAACCTTCTGCTGAAAGTCCTCTCCAAACTGAGAACCTTCAAAGGGACAGCGGCCCTAGTGGCTCCCAAGTGGCCCCGGAGCAATTGGTACCCTCTGGTCCTGGAGCTGCAGCCCACGCTGATTCCCCTACCGGGCCCCGTTCTCTCTCAACAAGTACAGAAGTCGACTGTCTTCGCTTCATCACTGAAAGTCAGGGACCTTCATCTCATGATTTTCTCTCCTTAGCCGCAAAGAAAAGGTTTGGAATCTCGAAGAAAAGTCTAGCCTTCCTCGAGGAATACAAGACTGAATCCACACGACGGCAATACGAATCTTCCTGGAGACGGCAATACGAATCTTCCTGGAGAAAGTGGGTCTCGTTCGTCAAAGCAAAAAATCCTACGGAAATCACCACTGATTTTTGCATGTCCTTCCTCATTCACCTTCATGGACAAGGCTTAGCAGCCAACACGATTTCCACCTGCAAATCGGCTTTGACTAGACCACTACTGTAGGCTTTCCAGATTGATCTGTCCAGTGATATCTTCAATAAACTACCAAAGGCATGCGCTAGACTACGCCCAGCACCCCCACCAAAACCTATCTCCTGGTCCCTGGACAAGGTGCTCCATTTTGCCTCTAACCTGGACAACGATTCGTGCCCTCTAAAAGACTTGACTCAAAAAGTTATCTTCCTTTTTGCTCTCGCCTCGGGAGCCCAAGTCAGCGAAATAGTGGCATTGTCAAGAGAAGAGGGTCATATCCTGTTCGCAGATACAGGAGAACTTACCCTCTTCCCTAATCCGACGTTTCTCACAAAGAATGAACTACCCACCAAGAGATGGGGCTCTTGGAGAATCTGCCCCCTGAAGGAAGATGTCTCTCTATGCCCAGTGGAGAGTCTTAAGGTCTATCTTCGAAGAACTTCAGACTTCGGTGGAGGACAACTCTTCAAAGGAGAAACATCGGGTAGTGACCTGTCACTGAAACAACTAAGAGCGAAAATCACCTACTTCATTCGCAGAGCGGATCCTGACAGTACACCTGCGGGTCATGATCCTAGAAAAGTCGCTTCTTCTCTGAATTTCTTCCAGAGCATGGATTTCGAAAGCCTCAAGAGCTTCACAGGGTGGAAATCGTCGCGCGTTTTCTTCAAGCACTACGCGAAGCAAGTGCATGAAGTTAAACATTTCGTGGTAGCCGCAGGTAGTGTTATGAAACCTGCCGTTTAACTCTGCATAGAACAGTGAGTTACTTGGGACTTTAACTCTACGGGTGCCTGTGTTGACCCTCTTGTGATACATAGTGATTTCATGGACACTTAGTGTTTCTAATAGACTGTTCTTATCAAGGTGAAATGTCATAGACTTCACATGAGTGCCACATGCTCTAGGGCATGATGTCATGGCTATCTCACCCAAAAACAGATTTTTCGCTTCGCTCAAAATCCGTTTTGTCCTATTAGTGTAATTTCTTTAGATAAATATTGATCTATTATCAGAGATTAAATAAAACTAGTGTAGTCAAATTTACACTACGCAGTACTCATAACAACCAATACAGACCAAAAAAAATACTTTGTACTCGTTACTTGACATTTTAATAATGGGAATACATATACTAATCGTTAGCCTATTGGAAGGAAAACGGATTTTGAGCGAAGCGAAAAATCTATATTTGGGTGAGATAGCTATGTCATCCTGATGGAAGGTTCCTTCAGTAGCTTCCTTAAGGTATATTTGACTACAGTAGATATTCCCAGAGAATTAAACTAAAGGTTTCACAGAATTCTAACTTCTGTCGCGAGTACCCATAAGGTTTCCCTTTAGGATATCGTATATTACCAGGGGACGTATGCTCGACACGCCACATAGCTATCTGCACCCCACATAGCGTTTACACTTCGAGGGGGAAGTCTGGCAAGTTATGGGAGGGGCCGTTACTAAGTTTTCCTCCTCCGTTACTGTTACGGTACTCTGTGACGTCATAACCGCCGCCATGCTGGCCGCCATCTTGGTTGACGTCACCGTTACGTGCCTTCCTCATTCCTTCCGGCGTCTAGGCCAGCCTCCATGGTACAATGAGATTGGGAGGTGCCTGTCAAGGCCTGAATAGAGATTAAGGGTGGGTCCATCAGGATGACATAGCTATCTCACCCAAAAATAGATTTTTCCCTTCGCTCAAAATCCGTTTTTTGGGCTCAGGCCATGTCGTCCTGATGGAAATGTACCAGAGAATTAATGTATTGTGGATTTTTCCCATTTGTAGTGCCTTCGACTTCTAGACAATATTCCTTTGGTCTGATGACCACAGAGACCTGTGACATTTCCGTTACATGTCACTTCAGATAAACATGCACTATTTTACCACTTCCTGCCCCCCCCCCCCCCCCCAGCAGGGAAGAGTCCTATTAGACATAAGGAACATCTTGAAGTTACTTGATAAAGGAACTCACCTAGCATCGGAGATACCTGGCAGTCCCAGTGACAGATAGAAGAAGGTAAATACAACATGTTGGAACAAATTACCTTAGTCTAGATGAGTTTGTATCAATAAGGAAGAAGAGTATATTCATTGTTCAGACAATTTTTCATATGAGGGAAGTAAAACTCTCTAACAGTATTTTTATTTCCAAAATGAGGGCGCAATAAGACGCAAGAGTAAAACAAATTCTATTCTATTTAGTCAAAATAAGAATTAGCATACAACAAGTAATAAATTGTAATGGAATGTAATCAGTTACATAGGCTTACGACATTAATAGAAAATGGGTGTGGAATCTGAAAAGGAAAAACTTGCCATTACACACATTAGTTCCGTAGGAACTATAAAGTCTTTCTAGAATGTCTTATATACACTTCATGTTAAGAATATGTGGCACACGTGTTTTAGTCTATGTGACTTCACCTTTGTATAAGAACAGTCCTTAGTGTCAAAAGGTGGCACTAAATTCACTATATTGCGCACTAGGGTCAACACAGACACCCTTAGAGTTAGAGTCCCATATAACTCACTGTTCTGCGCAGCACTAAGCAGCAGGTTTTAGCACACTACCTGCAGCTACCACATATCTCTCGAGTTCATGCACCTGCTTCGGGTAGTGTTTGAAAAACACTCTTGAAGACTTCCAGCCTGTGAAAGAGCGAAGACTTTCTTAGTCCATTGACTGGAAGAAATTCAAAGAGGCGACTTTCCTGGGATCGCGACCTGCGGGTGTACTGTCAGGATCCGCTCTGCGAATAAAGTAGGTGATCTTCGCCCTTAGTTGTTTGAGTGACAAGTCAGACCCTGATGTTTCCCCTTTAAAGAGCTGTCCTCCACCAAAGTCTGAAGTTCTTCGAAGATAAACCTTTAGACTCTCCACTGGACACGGAGAGACATCTTCCTTCAGAGGGCAGATTCTCCAGGGACCCCACCTTTTGGTGGGTAGCTCATTCTTGGCGAGAAACGTTGGGTCAGGAAAGAGGGTAAAATCGCCTGTTTCTGCGAACTGGATCTGGCCCTCTTCTCTTGATAATGCCACAATTTCATTGACTCAGGCTCCCGAGGCGAGAGCAAATAAGAAAAACACTTTTTGAGTCAAATCTTTCAGAGGGCAAGTTTCATTGTCCAAAATTGAGGCAAAGTGGAGCACCTTGTCAAGAGACCAGGAGATGGGTCTCGATGGGGGTGCGGGTCTGAGTCTAGCACATGCCTTTGGCAGCTTGTTAAAGATGTCATTAGACAGGTCTATTTGGAAGGCGGAAGGCATATAGTAATGGTCTTGTCAAGGCCGATTTGCAGGTGGAAATGGTGTTGGCTGCCAAGCCTTGTCCATGAAGGTGAATGAAGGAGGACAGACAAAAATCCATTGAAATTTCTGTAGGATTTTTAGCCTTGACAAAGGATACCCACTTCTTCCAAGATGACTCGTATTGACTTCTGGTAGATTTTCTTTTGTATTCCTCTAAGAAGTCTAAGCATTTCTTCGAGATCCCAAACCTCTTCTTGATGGCTAGGGAGAGCAAATAATGAGATGAAGGTCTCGGGTTTTCTCTGATGAAGCGAAGACAGTCGACTTCTGAACTTGCTGGGATAGAACTGGGTCCGGCAGGGGAATTAGCTTGGGTTGTAACTCCAGGATTAATGGAACCAGTTGCTCCGGGGCCACTTGGGTGCCACTAGGGCCGCTGTTCCTTGGAAGGATCTCAGCTTGGTGAGGACTTTCAGCTGAAGGTTGGGTGGAGGGAACAGGTAAATCTTGATCCATCTGTTCCAATCCAGGTACATGGCATCCACCACTTCCACTCGTGGGTCCTCGTATGGGGCCACGTAGGGAGGAAGTTGTTTGTTGTCGCTCGTTGCGAAGAGGTCGATCTGCAGTTCCGGGACTTGTCGGGAGATGAAGGAGAATGTGTCTGCGTCTAAGGACCATTCTGTCGCTATCAGGGTTGTCGTGGATACAGCATCGGCCATCACGTTGCGGAATCCTTGTAGGTGAACAGCTGAGAGGTGCAATCTTTTCTTGTCCGCCAGGCGGAAGATGGGTAGCAACACTTGGTTGAGTTGGGGCGATCTTGAGCCCTGACGATTGAGACATCTGACCACGACGTCGCTGTCCAGAGTCAGACGGATGTGGACTGAGGGATGTGGAGACAAGCCTCTTCAGAGTGAGAAGGACTGCCAAGGCCTTCAAGATGTTGATGTGAAATGTCTTGAATAGGGGAGACCATGTTCCTTGAACTTGTCGTTGGTGGGAGTGAACCCCCCCCCCCATTCTTCTAGCGATGCATCCGTATGGATAACGACCGATGGAGGCGGTAGTTGAAGAGGTACCGATCGTTTCAGGTTCTTTGCCTCCGACCATGGCTTTAGGAGTGATCGAAGCCTAGTGGGCAGAGGTCTCTCGATATCTTTTCGAGCGATGGATGCGTGTCGTCTCCAGACTCCCGATGCATCCTTTAGCTGTACTCGCAGCACTGGGTCTGTCACTGAAGCGAACTGAAGGGAGCCGAGCACCCGTTCTTGTTGTCGTCTTGAAATCCGTTTGAATTTTAGGAGTCTCTTGACAGATCCCGCTATTTCCTTTCTTTTCCTGAGAGGAATGGAAAGACAGTGTGACTGAAGGTCCCAATGGATTCCTAGCCATTGGAACTTCTGAGCTGGAGAGAGTCGAGACTTTTTGGTGTTGATCTTGAAACCCAAATGTTCCAAGAATTGGGTCACCTTTGTGGAAGCTTGCAAGCATTCTTCTATGGATGCTGCCCACACCAGCCAATCGTCCAGGTAAGCCATCAACTGGACGCCTTGTAAGCGTACCTGTTGGACGATCGTCTCTGCGAGCTTCGTGAATATCCTTGGGGCTATGTTGAGTCCGAAGGGCATGGCTCTGAAGGCGTACTGTCTTCTTTGAAGCCTGAATCCTAGGTAGGAGGAGGTCTAGCGATTCATTGGAATGTGCCAGTAGGCGTCTGCCAAGTCTATCGAGACTGTGTATGCCTTTTGAGGCAGCAGGGCTCTTATGTGCTGAAGAGTCAGCATCTTGAACTTGTTGTTCACTATGAACTTGTTGAGAGGGGACAAGTCCAGAATGACTGAATTTGTCGGAGTCCTTCTTGGGAACACAGAATAGTCTTCCTTGGAACCTGGTGGACTTTACCCTCTTGATCACCTTCTTGTTCAAGAGTTCTTGGACGTATTCTTCCAGAACGGGGGTGGAGTGTTGGAAGAATTGGTGAAAAGCTGGTGGTGGTGTTACCCAGCTCCACCCTAGTCCATTCCTGATGATGCTGTGAGCCCAAGGATCGAAGGTCCAACGATCCTGGAAGAGGCGGAGTCTTCCTCCCACTGGAAGCATCTCATTGCGTCTGGTTTCCCGAGGGTTTACCACCTCAGCAGCTTGCTCCCCTTCCTCCTCTCCCTCTGGAGGGACGTCGAGAGGAGTCTCTGCTGGTGCCTCTACCTTTGGGACGAAAGGTAGTCGACTGCCTTTCGTAGGATGACGGGAAGGCTGGTGACTGAGCCACCATCGGCTGGGGTACCAACTGAAAGGTTTGTTGGGGCTGAGCCACCAACTGGGGAGCGGCGGGTTCCAGAAACTGGCGCTTAACCTGACGCTGCTGAGGTCTGGGCTTGTTGGTCTTCTTCTTAGGTTGGGGGCCCTCATCCTGAGAGGATTTCCTTTTCTTCGACATGCCTCAAATATGGAGAAGGTTCCGGTTCTCCGTGGCGGCTCTGTCGACGATCTCTTTCACGAGGTCGTTGGGGGAAGAGATCTTTCCCCTAGATGTTGGAGGAAACCAGTTTCCGGGGTTTGTGTTTGATGGTGGCATCCACAAACACGAACTCTCTGCAGGCTCTCCGGGCCCTGATGAAGCTATAGAAAGCCTTCGTCAGAGTGGCAAGGTGGGTCTTAGCCAAGAACATGTAGAAGCCTGGGGTCCGTGTGTCCAAGGCCATCGTCTCCATTCGGACTTGAAGGGAGAGGGAGGCAGCCAGCCTCTCTTTCGTGTCCAGCTTCCGACACAGAAGGTATTTGGAGAGCATGGGGAGGTTCTCGTTGAACTGCCGTCCAGCGATGTCAGCCTCCAACTTTCCCACAGAGAAAGTTAACTGGATGTCTTTCCAGTTCTTGTCGTCGGGAGGGAGGGCGAGGGAGAGGGGCCTACATTCCTCCAATGTCGGGCAGGGTTTCCCTTCCTTCACTGCCTTCAACACTGCCAACAGGGATTTCTCTGCGAAGGGGAAGACCATGGTGGCAGGAGCAAGAAAAGATGGGTGTTTCTAGCTTAGGACCGGCACCTTGGAGTTGGTGTAGCCCTTACTCTTCAGGCAGCCAGCCAGAAGAGATTGAGCCTTTGCGTGGTCGAAGACGATGACCTCCTTAGGCTCGGTTTCCTCCTAAGAAACTGGCTCGGACTTGAGACGGATGTAACAGTCCGAACAGGATTCAAAGCTAAGCGAAAACTCCACCTCTTCAAGGGGGACAGCGCCTATCTTTGTCGTTGACGAAAATACGTCCGCTCGTGATCGGCATGTGTTCTGCATGCCTCCATGGGTTCGTCACTGAGCATGGGGGAAGATCCTTCACGGTGATCTTCCTCGGGGTCCGTTTCAATAAGCGTAGGATTTTCCTCTTGAAATCCTCGTCCCTCTGGCGAATCCTCTCGTCCAGGATTGCCACCAAAGCTTGGAGGTTATCCACGGGGGTGTCCACTCTTGCAGGTGTAGGAGTGGAGGAGGTAGAGGGGACAGGTTCTGAAACAGCAACGGAAGTGATAGAGGGGGCACGGGCGCCTTCAACCTCGGAGTTAGGAGCCTACCTAGGCTCCTCCTTTGGACCCTCGTCCATCAGGGTCCTCTCGGTGGTGTCCGACACTTCCGATATCCGTTCCACCTCATCAAGATGGAAGTCTTGAAGCACGTCCAATATGTCCGGTTTGACTGTCAGTTGGAAGCAGGGGATCTCCTGTTTTGGGATGACAGCATCCGCAGATGCTTTGGGGAAGAGCAGAGCTCTCATCTTCTCACTAGGGAAATAGGGCCCCATGGTGTTCTCCTGGAAACCACGCACTCATTTGGTTTCTCGCCAGCGATGTCCCTGGCCTCCGCAGACGAGGGCCCCTCGAACGCCTCATTGAGTAGGTCCTTGCAGACGATGCAGACCTGCGGGTCCTAATAACAGAGAGTTCCTTGGGAAACGGAACAGCTGGCGTGGGTTCGGCACAAGGCTGCAGAAGGCGCTCTCACACCAGATGTACTCCTCCTGTAAAGAAGAAAGGGGTACATGATTATACAGAAGTATATATCATTGACTTGAAGTAATCTTAGATTAGTCTTAAAGTAATTTCAATTACAATATAAGATTCCTTTCCAAGTGTAAGCTTAGGATAGGTAAGCTGGAAATGAAGCAGAAAAGACACATACTTGTGCATCCTGCCCAGCCAATTGCCATGACCTCACACCCAATTCTAGGGCCTTCTTGAGAACGCCCTAAGGAGGGGGAAAGGATATCCAAAATGGATAATAGCACAGCTTGTACTTCCAAAGGGGTATTAGCAATGGTGAGAGGGAGAGAGCTGAATTCATTCAGCATAGTGAAAAGGGGAAATGATTTTTAGTCCCTGCAAGGGACTGCGCATGGATGCCCGGAGTATGCTAGAAACGGATTTACTGCATAACTATATACCATAGTTTTCTGACTAGGGTATGTACTATACCATAGATGTACTGGCTTTCGTATATAGCTATACAATAATGCGCCGGCAGGGTAGAAGTGACAGTCCACTGATGTAATATGATTAGGTGGCGATGTCGGAAGCACACCGGGCGCCAGCGAATCTCCAGTTGAGGGGGAACCCCTCCCAGCCATCAATCTATGTGGCAGAGATAGGGCGAAACCTCAGGATGATGGCAGATCGCCGGCATGTCGGCGGGCCCCACCAGTCAGCAGGCAACCGGCTTTAGGTACTCCGACCCTGGCTTCAATCTATGAGACAGAGAGGTTACCAGGTCTAAACTGACGGGCACTGGTCAAGATAGAGAGAAAGTATAGAAGAAGGTGGAGGGAAGGGCGGTAGCTCACTACCTTAACCTCGCCTTCTTCCGGAAGGAAGGTTCAAATGGAAGGGAGAGAGTGGCAAGCTTCTATCCAGCCACAACAGAGCCGGCAGTCGGCTAGAGTTGCGGGTGGCGGTCCAAGGGAGGACAGAAGAACACTCCAAGATAGTGAGGTCTTCCGCCGGCAGACCGATATGTCGGAAGCTATCCCATAGTTTAACTATATAAGGGAACCTAGCAGTTCGGACTAACCAACGAAAGGACCGAGCTGACCCCACAACCCGCCGGCACTTGGTCGAGTTGTAGGACAGTGGACAGAGGTGTGATGGCTAGGCCATCACCAAAGGACAGAGAGGGAGGGGAGAGGGTCTTGAGGAGTGTAGGGGAAGGCATGAGCCCTCGTCGGCACTTCAAGGGGGGTTTTGTTTCAGTACCGACACTATCCTAGGTGTAGGAAGAATTCGGTCTCCAGCCTAGGGTAGGTTAGCACAGTGAAAGAGCAGCACGGAGGTGCCGTCCTAAACCATAAAGAAACAGAATCCCAAGGCCTGCCTGACCTAGGCTAGGGGAACATACCCCATAGTCCGAGGAAGGCAGGTGTAAGAAAAGTCGCTAGGACACAGAGGGAAAGGGTCGTAACCCTACCAGGTGTGGACTGGGGGGAAGGGCAATCTAGCATGTGAATTCGGCTAACTACACTCGCCGAAAATGAATACTATCAGCATAATATAACTAATTCCTAGCAATGAAGACTAAATAACTAATGCTGATAATTAGTTATGAAACCGGGAAGGTTGTTCTGGCTAACTAAATAAAGCATGCAATGCGAACAACAGCGTCAACGTCATGACGCCTCCGGTTAAGGCAACGGCTTCGCCTCAAAACACGGTATTTCAAGATAAAACGGTGTTACTTTACGGCCAGAGCTGATTTATACAATACAAGAATATGGTACTCAACTTTCCAGAAGAAGGCAAGGCAGAAGATTGCGACATGACGAAACTAATAGCGAATAACTGGGGAAAACACCTGGTCAAAGACACTACAAGGGAAGGAATGAGGAAGGCGCGCAACGGTGACATCAACCAAGATGGCGGCCAGATGGCGGTGGTTATGACGTCACAGAGTACCGTAACAGTAACGGAGGAGGAGAACTTAGTAACGGCCCCTCCCATAACTTGCCACACTTCCCCCTCGAAGCGTAAACGCTATGTGGGGTGCAAATAGCTATGTGGCGTGTCAAGCATACGTCCCGTTATTATACGATATCCTAAAGGGAAACCTTATGGGTACTCGCGCCAGAAGTTAGAATTCTGTGAAACCTTTAGTTTAATTCTCTGGGAATATCTACTGTAGACAAATATACCCTAAGGAAGCTACTAAAGGAACCTTCAATCAAGACGACATGGACCGAGCCCAAAAAACGGATTTTGAGCGAAGCGTAAAATCTATTTTGGGTGAGATAGCCATGACGTCCTGATGGAAGGTTCCCTCAGTAGCTTCCTAAGGGTATATATGCCTACAGCAGATAATCCCAGAGAATTAAACTAAAGGTTTCACAGAATTTTAACTTCTGGCGCGAGTACCCATAAGGTTTCCCTTTAGGATATCGTATAACAGGGGACATATGCTTGACACGCCACATAGCTATCTGCACCCCAAATAGCGTTTACGCTTCGAGAGGTAAGTGTGGCAAGTATGGGAGGAGCCGTTACAAAACTCTCCTCCTTCGTTACTATTACAGTACTCGGCGACATCACATCCGGCCGCCATGTTGGATTGATGTCGCCAGAGAGCGCTTTCCTTATTTCTTCCGGCGTATATGACAGCCTCCATGATACAATAAGATAGGGAGGGGCCTGACAGGACCAGGGCGGGTTCATCAGGACGTCATGGCTATCTCACCCAAAAATAGATTTTTCGCTTCGCTCAAAATCCGTTTTTTTGGGCTCAAGCCATGACGTCCTGATGGAAGTGTACCAGAGAATTAATTTATCGTGGATTTTTTCCTTTTGTAGTGCCTTCGACTTCTAAACAATATTCCTTTGGTCTGATGACCACAGAGACCCGTGACATCTCTGTTACATGTCACTTCAGATAAGCATATACCATGTTATCGCTTCCTGCCCTCCTGGCAGAGAAGTCCTCTTTGGACATAAGGAACATCTTGAAGTTAATTGATAAAGGAACTCACCTCTTGTCGGAGATCTGGCCGGTCTCATGGACAGATCCAAAAAGGCAAGTACAATTGTGTTGGAACAAATTACCTTGGTCTAGGTGAGTATGCATCAAGAAGAAGCAATATTATGACAGTGAATATAATATTCAAATAATACGGTAATAAAAATTCTCTAACAGTGTTTTTATTTCATGTGTGAGGGCGAAATGAGATGCACAGGGTAACAAAATTTTATTTTGTTCAATAAAATAAGAATTAACATGAAAAGTAAATTTCAATTGGAATGCAATTAGGAACATAGACTAAAGACATCAGAAGCCGTGGGTGTGGAATCTGAAAAGGAAGAATTTGCCGCCATTACACACAAGTTCTAGGGGAACTATAAAGCTTTTCCAGAAAGTCTTATATACACTTCATGTTAAAAACATGTGGCACACGTGTTTCTGTCCATGTTACTTCACCTTTGTAAGAACAGTCCTTAGTGTCACTCGGTGGCACTTAAAATCACTATGTTTCGCACTAGGGTCAAAACAGGCACCCATGGAGTTAGAGTCCCGAATAACTCACTGTTCTGCGCAGCACTAAGCAGCAGGTTTTAACACACTACCTGCTGCCACCACGTAACGCTTAAGTTCATGCACCTGCTTCGCGTAGTGTTTGAAAAACACTCCCGAGGATTTCCAGCCCGTGAAAGATCGAAGACTTTCAAAATCCATTGCCTGGAAAAGTTCAGGGAAGAGGCGACTTTCCTGGGATCATGACTTGCGGGTGTACTGTCAGGATCCGCTCTGCGAATAAAGTAGCTGATCTTCACCCTTAGTTGTTTGAGTGACAAAACAGATCCCGATGTTTCTCCTTTAAAGAGCTGTCCTCCGCCGAAGTCTGCAGTTCTTTGAAGATAGACCTTTAGACTCTCCACTGGCCATAGAGACATCTTCCTTCAGAAGGCAGATTCTCCAGGGGCCCCACCTTTTGGTGGGAAGCTCATTCTTGGCGAGAAAAGTTTGGTCGGGGAAGAGGGTAAGTTCGCCTGTCTCAGCGAACTGTATCTGGCTTTCTTCTCTAGATATAGCCACTATTTCACTGACTCGGGCTCCCAAGGCGAGAGCAAAAAGGAAAATAACTTTTTGAGTCAAATCTTTCAGAGGGCAAGACTCATTATCCAGACTTGAGGCAAAATGGAGCACCTTATCAAGAGACCAGGAGATGGGTCTCGGTGGAGGTGCAGGACAGAGTCTAGGCACATGCCTTTGGCAGCTTGTTAAAGATGTCGTTGGACAGGTCTATCTGGATGGCATAAAGTAATGGTCTTGTCAAGGCCGACTTGCAAGTGGAAATCGTGTTGGCCGCCAAGCCTTGTCCATGAAAGTGAATAAAGAAGGACAGACAAAAGTCTATGGAGATTTCTGTAGATTTTTAGCCTTGACGAAGGACACCCATTTCTTCCAGGATGACTCGTATTGCCTTCTGGTAGATTTTATTTTGTATTCCTCTAGGAAGTCCAAACATTTCTTCGAGATCCCAAACCTCTTCGTCACGGCTAGGGAGAGAAAATCATGAGATGAAGGTCTTGGGTTTTCTTTGATGAAGCGAATACAGTCGACTTCTGAAACTGCTGGGAGAGAACTGGGTCCGGCAGAGGAATCAGCTTGGGTTGTAACTCCAAGATTAGAGGGAACCAGTTGCTCCGGGGCCACTTGGGTGCCACTAGGGCTGCTGTTCCTTGGAAGGTTCTCAACTTGGTGAGGACTTTCAGCAGAAGGTTGGGTGGAGGGAACAGGTAAATCTTGGACCATCTGTTCCAATCAAGGGACATGGCGTCCACCGCTTCCGCTCTGGGGTCCTCGTTTGGGCCACGTAAAGAGGAAGTTGTTTGTTGTTGCTCGTCGCGAAGAGATCGATTTGCAGTTCCAGGACTTGACGGGAGATGAAGGAGAATGAGTCTGCGTCTAGGGACCATTCCGACTCTATTGGGGTTGTCCTCGATAGAGCGTCCGCCATCACATTGCGGAATCCTTGTAGGTGAACTGCCGAGAGGTGCCATCTTTTCTTGTACGCTAGGCGGAAGATGGGCAGTAACACCTAGTTGAGTTGGGGCGATCTTGAGCCCTGACGGTTGAGACATCTGACCACAACGGCGCTGTCCAGAGATAGGCGGATGTGGATTGAGGGACGTGGAGACAGCCTCTTCAGAGTAAGAAGTACCGCCATGGCCTCCAAGATGTTGATGTGAAACGTCTTGAATAGGGGAGACCATGTTCCTTGAACTTGTCGTTGATGGGAGTGACCTCCCCATCCATCTAGCGAAGCATCCGTGTGGATAACGACCGACGGAGGCGGTGGATGAAGGGGAACTGATCTTCTCAGGTTCTTAGCCTCCGACCATGGCTTTAGGAGTGAGCGAAGCATGGTTGGCAGAGGTCTCTTGAGATCTCTTCGAACGATGGATGCGTATCTTCTACAGACTCCCGATGCATCTTTTAGCTGTGCTCGTAGCACTGGGTCTGTCACTAAGGCGACGAACTGGAGGGAGCCGAGCACCTGTTCCTGTTGTCGTCTTGACAGATCCCGCTATTTCCTTCCTTATCTTTAGAGGGATGGAAAGACGGTGTGACTGAAGATTCCAATGGATTCCTAGCCATTGAAGCTTCTGAGCTGGAGACAGTCGAGACTTTTTGGTGTTGATTTTGAAGCCCAGATGTTCCAGGAACTGGGTCATGTTGAGTCCGAAGGACATGGCTCTGAAAGCGTACTGCCTTTTCTGAAGCCTGAATCCTAGGTAGGAGGAGGCCTGGGGATTCATTGGAATGTGCCAGTAGGCGTCCACCAAGCCTTGCGAGGTAGTAGGGCTCTTATATGTTGAAGAGATAACATCTTGAATTCGTTGTTCGCTATTAACTTGTCCAGAATGACTCGGAGTTTGTCGGAGTCCTTCTTGGGAACACAGATTAGTCTTCCCTGGAACCTGGTGGACTTTAGCCTCTTAATCACCTTCTTGTTCAAGAGTTCTAGGATGTATTCTTCCAGGATGGGGGGGGGGGGTTTGTTGGAAGAATTGGTGGAAGGTTGGAGGTGGTGTTACCCAGCTCCACCCTAGTCCATTCTTGATGATGCTGTGAGCCCAAGGATCGAAGGTCAAACGATCCTGAAAGTGGCGGAGTCTTCCTCCCATCGGAAGCATTTCATTGCTTCTGGTTTCCCGAGGGTTTTCCACCTCGGCCGACTGTTCCCTTTCCTCCTCTCCCTCTAGATGGATGTCGAGAGGAGTCTCTGCCAGAGCTTCTACCTTTGGAACGAAAGGTAGTCGACTGCCTTTCGTAGTCGTAGGCTGGTGTGAAGACTGGTGACTGAGCCACCACCGGCTGAGGGACCAGCTGAAAGGTCTGTTGTGGCTAAGCCACCAACTGGGGAGTAGCGGGTGCCGGAAACTGGCGTTTAGCCTGACACTGCTGGGGTCGGGCCTTGTTTGATTTCTTCTTAGGTTGGGGGCCCTTATCCTGAGAAGATTTCCTCTTTCTTGACATGCCCCACTTGTTGAGAAGGTTCCGGTTCTCAGTGGCGGCTCTGTCAACGATCTCTTTCACGAGGTCGTTAGGGAAGAGATCTTTCTCCCAAATGTTGGAGGAAATCAGTTTCCGGAATTCGTGTTTGACGGTGGCATCCGCAAACACGGATTCTCAACAGGCTCTACGAGCCTTGATGAAGCTGTACAAGTCCTTCAGCAAGGTGGCGAGATGGGACTTAGCAAGAACCATGTAGAAGCCTAGGACCTGAGTGTCCCCGGCCATTGTCTCAAGCTGCATTTGATGAGACAGGGAGGTAGCCAGCCTCTCTTTTGTGTCCTGCTCCTGACGCAGAAGGTACTCAGAGAGCTTGGGGAGGTTCTCATTAAACTGCCGTCCTGCGACGTCAGCCTCAAACTTTCCTATTGAGTGTCAACTGGATGTCTTTCCAGATCTTGTCATCGGGAGGGAAGGTGAAGGAGAGGGACCTACATTCCTCCAATGTAGGGCAGGTTTCCCTTCCTCCACCACCTTCAACACTGCCAGCAGGGACTTTTCAGCAAAGGGGAAGACCATGGTGGCAGGAGCAAGAAAGGATGGGTGTTTCTTGCTTAGGGCCGGCACCTTGGAGTTGGTGTAGCCCTTGCTCTTAAGGTAGTTGGCTAGAAGAGCTTGAGCCTTAGCGTGGTCGAAGACAATGACCTCCTTAGTCTTGGTCTCCTATTTGGAGACTGGCTCGGACTTTAGACAGATGTAACAGTCCGCGTAAGCTTCGAAACTACGCCAAAACTCCACCTCTTCAAGGGGAACTGCGCCTAGTTTATCATTGATGAAAATCCGTCCACTCGTGATGGGCATGTGTACTGCATGCCTCCAGGGGTTGGTCACTGAGCAGAGGGGAAGATTCCTAACACTGATGTTCTTCGTCGTCTCTTTCGACAGACGGAGGATCTCCCTCTTAAGGTTCGCGTGTCCCTGACGGAACCTCTCATCCAGGAGCGCCACCAAGGCCTGGAGGATATCCTGGTTAGCCACTACTGAGGGCACACGAGTGGAAGTAGAGGGGATGGATTCCGATACAGCAATGGAATAAAAAGAGGGGGCGCGGGCGACCTCGCCCTCGGAGTCGGGAGTCTCCACCTGCTCCTCCTCCTCTTGACCCTCGGCCATCAGGGTCCTTTCGGTGATGTCCGACACTTCAGACATTCGTTCCACCTCATCAAGATGGAATTCTTGAAGTGCGTCCGAAACGTCCGGTTCGACCATCAGTTGGACACAGGGGATCTTAGCCTTGGGAATGACAGCATCCGCAGACGCCTTTGGAAAGAGCAAAGCTCTCATTTTCTCACTTGGAAGATAGGGCCCCTTGGCGTTCTCTTGGAAACAACGCACCCATTTGCGCAGTTTCCTCGAACGCCTTCTGAAGCAAGTCTTTGCAAACAGCGCAAACCTGCGGGTCTCAATAACGTAGAGTCCCTTGGGAGATGAAACAACGGGCATGGGTTCGGCACGCCAGGTGGCCATAGAAATCTGGGCGTCAAACACTGCAGAAGGCGCTCTCACACCGTAGGTACTCCTCCTGTAAAAGAAAGGGGCACATGAGTCTGTGGAAGTCAATTACAATGACTTAAAGTAATCTTAGATTAGTATTAAAGTTATACAAACTTAGAATATAAGATTCCTTTCAAGTGTAAGCTTAGGATAGGTAAGCTGGAAAGAAGCAGAAAAGACACATACTTGTGAATCCCGCCCAGTCAATTGCCGTGACCCCACGCCATAACTAATTCTAGGGGCTCCTCAGAAGCCTTGAGAGGAGGAAGGAATATCCACATTGGATAAAGCGAAGCTTAGACTTCCTCCGGGGAATTAGTCATAGTGAGAGGGGGGGAAGCAGAGTTCATTCAGCATAGAAGAAAAGGGAGAGAATGATTCCTCCCGATTCAGATTAGGTCCCGGCAAGGGGCTGTGCATGGATGCACAGAGTATGCTGGAAGAATTTACTGCACAACTATACCATAGTTTACAGTCTAGGGTGTGTACTATACCATAGATGTACTGGCTATCGTATATAGCTATACGATAGCCACTGCCGGCACCGGGCCGGCAGGGGAGAAGTGACAGTCCACTGAAGAAAATGATCAGGTGGCGCCGGCAGTGTGATGGCATGCCGGAAGCGCGCCGGGCGCCGGCAAATCTCCATCGAGGGGAAACCCTTCCCAGCCATCAGTCTATGTGGCAGAGAAAGGGCGAAACCTCTGGGTGATGGTAGATTGCCGACAAGTCGGCAGCCCCCAGCAGCTGGCAAGCAACCGGCGAAGGTATTCCAACACTGATGTCAATAGATGAGACAGAGAGGATACCGGTTTACACTGACAGCTGTTGCCGGCAGCGTAGAGGCGGCAGTGGACCGGCACTGGTAGAAAGAGAGAAAGGATAGGAGGAGAAAGAGGTAAGGGCAGTAACTCAATACCCAGACCGCGTCTTCCTCTGGAAGGAGTGTTCAAATGAAAGTGAGAGGGTGGCAACCTTTCATCCAGCTGCAACAGAGCTGGCAGCTGGCTAAAGTTACGGGTGGCGGCCCAAGGGAGGACCGAGGAACACTCCAAGATAAGTAGGCCTTCCGCCAGCAGACTGACCTGTCGTATGCTATCCCATAGTTCGACTATATGCGGGAAGCGTAGCAGTCCGGACTAACCAACGAAAGGACCGAGCCGAACCCACAACCAGCCGGCACGCGGTGGAGATGTAGGACGGCGGACAGAGGTGTGATAGGTAGGCCAACACAAAAGGACAGAGGGGGGAGGGGCAAGGGTCATGAGGAGTGTAGGAGGAGGCGTAGCCTCCATCGACAGTCCAAGGGGGAGGGTTCTGTTTCAGGGCTAGCACTATCCCAGGTATAGGAAGAATTCATTCTCCAGCCTAGGGTAGGTTAGCACAGAGAAGGTACAGCACTGATGTACCGTCCTAAACTATAAAAAAAACAGAATCCCTTGGTCTGCCTAACCTAGGCTAGGGGAGCAAGTCCCCAAACCAGGATAGACAGGGGTAGGACAGGTCGCTAGACCACAGGGAGGAAGGGTCGTAACCCAACCAGGTGTGGACTAGGGGGAAGGGCAGAGCCCTCCCACCTTCGCCTACCAGCATGAACCAGAAGGAGAGTTCATTCTCCTAATGGGGTATCTGGGGGCGAACGACTGGTACTCTGAGGTTCTCTCCCAAACTCAAAGCGCATGTACTATGGCTAGGAGCGGGGAAAGAAAACGGATTTTGAGCGAAGCGAAAAATCTATTTTTGGGTGAGATGGCCATGACGTCCTGATGGAAGGTAGGAGCAGGGAAAGAAAAACCTAGCCCAACCTTACTCGAATGCAATTCAAGGTAAGGAGAGCTAGGATGTAGCCTAGGCTACCTCAGAGGGAGGAGATTACCTTGGGTAAGGTAACTGGGGAGGTGAGAAAGTATACAATAGCCCTAGCGTTAGGTTAGTGGCAAGGGAGTCGACTACCAAGATCACCGAAACCCCTTGTATACTTCCTAGAATGCGAAAAACATACTGTATGTGCAATCACTTAGTCTTATATGTATAAATGCCTATATCTTCATTTCGTAATTTAACACTAGGAACACTAATTATATCATGCATGAAAGTAAACAAAAACGCCTAGGCTATCGAGCCTAGGGGCTAGGCTAGCAAGCTAGCATGAGAATCGGCTACTTACACTCGCCGAAATGAATACAATCGGCATAATATAACTAATTCCTAGCAATGAAGACTAAATAACTAATACTGATAATTAGTTAAAAGACCGGGAAGGTTGTTCAGTCTGCCTAAATAAAGCATGCGAGGTGAACAACAGCGTCATGGATGACGCCTCCGGTCCAGGCACAGCTCCGCCACAAAACACGGTATTTTAAGATAAAAAGACGTTACTTTACGGCTAGAGCTCATTAATACAATACAAGAATATGGTACTCAACTTTCCAGAAGCGACGCAGAAGATTGCGACATTATGGATCACTTAGCGAAAACTGGGAAAAAGCACCTACCGTATATTTCCGCGTATAAGGCGACCTTCATATAAGACGAGGTACAAAATTTGAGCAAATTTTAATGAATTTATCTCATATCGGTAGTATAAGATGACTGCTCATTCATAAAACCATCTGTGTATAGCCTAGGCTAGTTTTGCAACACCAGATATCTTATGAAATATGACAAATTCGAAGATAATTTGTATTTTTCCTAACCATACAAACCTTAGCTATTTACATAGGGTTTACTTTCGGCGTAGCTGAAATGACGATTGATTGATTGATTGATTGAAAGTTTTCTGGCATCCTGACATCTAAGGTCATTGACGCCGATACCATTTACTGTATATGAAAATTAAAAGAGAATTCGATTAAAACCATAAAAATTAAGAAGTCATTAAAATAGTTAAATAGTTTTCAGAAGACCTGCTTCTGAAATAAATCTAAAAATTCCGCTCGCATAGTAAGACACATCATGTCCAAGAATCTTGGCAAGGATAAACCTGCCATCCTCACCTCGAGCCTCAAACAGATATCTATTTCTTAAGTTAGTAAAATTAGGGCATTCGGTCAACAAATGCCTCACTGTTAAAGGTACTAAGCAGTCCTCGCAATACGGTTGGTGTTGGCCCTTCAGCAGAAACTCGTGTGTCAACCGTGTGTGACCAATACGGAGACGACAAAGAGTCGTCTCCCATTTTCGGGGAATCATGTTATACCTCCAAGGTGATATGATATTTGTTACTTCCCTCATTTTATTGCCGTCTTGACTGTCCCAGTGCTGTTGCCATTTATCACAAACCAATTTCTTGATGTAAGGTAGGAGATCGTTACATGGAATGGGATACCTCCTTGGTAGCAACTCGGATGCCGCATTCTTCGCCAGTAAATCTGCCTTCTCATTCCCAGACACACCTACATGTGCTGGAACCCAACAAAATCGAACAGTTATACCTTTCCGTCCAATAATAAAAAGCCATTCTAAAATCTTTAAAACTAGAGGGTTACTAGAATTAAAAACTTCTAAAGCTTGAAGAACACTCCTTGCATCACTAAAAATTGTAAAATTACCCTCCTTTTCCAAAGCTATTTTCTCAATAGCGGTTAATATGCCATACAGTTCGGCAGTAAATATGGAAGCTGTTAGAGGAAGTGCACCTCTACAATTAAAATCATTACTATGTACTCCAAATCCAACGCCAGCATCAGATTTGGAGCCATCAGTATATATAAAAGTCGATCCCCTATGTTCTTCGATATGTTCCATAAAAAGAGACCTGGATTCTAAGTCAGTCATATTCTTCTTAACTCCAATAAAGTATTTACAAAAAGATATGTCAGGTAATTTCCATGGAGGCGTTGATGATACCTTGAATGGAAGTACCTTATTTCTAATTATATCCAGACTATTTAAAAATCGTTTCACCCGAAAGCCATAAGGTTGAGGAGATTTTGGGTGCAACTCAAAGTATGATGCGTGTCTTACAAGGCTTGCAGTCTGAAAGGCTAGAGAGCTAGGGAGTCTTTGCAATCTAAACCAATACCGAAGAATGGAAGACATTCGGTAAAGGTCTAGAGGTAACTCTCCAGCATCAACAAGGAGACTTGGGATAGGCGAGGTTTTAAAAGCTCCAGTAGATAATCTAATACCTGCATGATGTATCGAGTCTAATATTTTTAACCGGCTTGGGGTGGCTGAAGAATATACCTCACAACCATAACTAATTTTGGAAAAAATCAAGGCCTTGTATAATTTTAAAATAGTATTGCGGTCTGCCCCCCATGATGTATGGGACAATACTTTTAAGATATTCAGAGCTTCAACACATTTAGCTTTTAGCGCTTTTAGGTGAGAAACACATGTAAGTCTACAGTCAAATATCAAACCTAAAAATTTGGTTTCCGATACACATGGTATCCGTTGACCTTTAATGTATATATCCGGGTCTGGATGTACTCCCCGGATACGACAAAAATGGACAATGGTAGTTTTACTTGTCGAGAACTTAAATCCATTCATGTAAGCCCACTGGATAATTTTATCAATAGAGAGTTGGATTTTTCTCTCAACCATTGCCATTCTAGTGCCAGCAAATGATATTGAGAGATCATCCACAAATAGTGTTGAGAGAACATCCTGGGGAATGGTTGAGGATATCCCATTAATTGCTAGTGCAAAAAGGGTTACACTCAGCACACTACCCTGAGGAACTCCTTCTTCCTGGCACTTACTCTCTGATAGAGTTTCCCCCCCCTCTCACTTGAAAAACTCTACGTGAAAGAAATGCCTGAATAAATAGTGGCAGCTCTCCTCTCAATCCCAATTCATGAATGGTTTTAAGAATACCATATCTCCATGTGGTATCATATGCCTTTTCAAGGTCAAAAAATACTGTAACATGGTGCTGTTTGGAAGCAAAGGCTTCACAAATAGATGACTCAAGTCGTATCAACACATCAGTCGTTGAGTGCATTTTTCGGAATCCACATTGAATCGGTGATAAAATACCTTTCTTTTCAAGGTACCATATCAGCCTTGCATTGACCATCTTCTCCATGATTTTACATAAACAAGATGTCAATGCAATAGGACGATAGTTTGCTGCTAAAAACTTGTCTTTACCGGGTTTTAAAAAGGCTAAAATAATGGCTAGTTCCCAAACACTTGGGTAGCTATGATCATGCCATATTCTATTAATAATGCTTAAAATAAATAGCTTTGTATTAAAATGTACATGTTTAATCATTGCATATGGAATTCCATCTGGTCCAGGGGCTGTATCGTTGCAATGAGCAAGTGCGGAATCAAATTCTCTTTCAGTGAAAGGAGAATTATACGACTCTTCCCTTCTTGTTGCAAAATGACGAGCCATTAGAATTTTAACGAGGGTGTATTACCCCCGCGCTAGTTAGCAAGAGGGTAGGGGAGTGGTAGCTAGCTACCCCTCCCACCCTCACACACCGGTGAACTGCTTCACTTCACTTAGAGGTAGGACTTGTCTTGGGGGACAGGGCTGGCAGGCAAATGTGTAAATAGCTAAGGTTTGTATGGTTAGGAAAAATACAAATTATCTCCGAATTTGTCATTTGTTCTGTAACCGATATACAAACCACGCTATTTACATAGGGTGACTTACCCTTAGGTAGGGTGGAACGTCCCCAGCCTTACTGGCTTTGGCTTACCCAGGGACTCAGAATCTGAGTGAACAGCACTCGAGAAAGAGTCCCTGCACCTCGCAAGTTTCTTGCTACGCAAGAAACGTGCGGCCTGCATAAACTTGTGTGTGGAGGGAAGAAGTGTGACTTGTCCTAGGAAGTTGACCTTTAGTCCTTTAGCTGCAATTCTAGGCTAGGACGTTCCCAATACCACCTCGTCAGGGTATGGGGGACGCGGCAGTATTAACTCAATACTAGGAACACAAGGAAGCATGGTTTACCTGCAGAGGTTTGAGGTCAGCTATGAAGAGAACCCAGGATGCTGCTTTCCCCAAGAGAGGGGAGGATGAAGAAAGAAGTAAGGGCCAGACATACTCTTTCCTTCACGCACACAGAAACCGGGTAACAATGCCCTCAACCTTCTGCTACCTGTCCATTAAGGAGCCTGAGGTTAGACCAGCTGTTGTGTAGCCACCACAGGGCCGATAGTAAACGTATCGAGGCTCCTGTGGGTCACGTCCTGCAGGTAGTGGGCTGTGAAGGTCGTGAGACGCTTCCAGACTCCAGCTTGTAGCACCTACGTCACAGTAGTTCCTCTTGAAGGCCAGGGAAGTTGCGATGCCTCTGACATCGTGTGCTCTAAGGCGACGTGACGGAGGAGGGTCTGGATTCAGGGCGTGATGGATGACCCTTTGAATCCAGGCTTAAAAGGCATTCTTGATGACCCTCCTCTCCGTCCTCCCTGTGCTCCCAAACAGGGCTTGCACGTGAGGATGAACTGCAGCTGTTCTTTAAGATAACCCCTCCGACTCCTTACTGGGCATAGTAGGTGAAGGTCTGGTTCATCTGTTACAGAACGGAGACTCGAAATCCTGAAGGAGTCGAACCGAAGGTCCGGGACTCCAAGATTTTGAGTCTAGTAATCAACCCAGGGGCGAACCCGAACGTTACCTCCACCTATCCTCTTGAATGGGCGACGTCGTACGAGAGACCATGAAGTTCGCTGACACGCTTGGCCGAGGCCAGAGCGAGCGGGAGCACCGTCTTCCAAGACAGTTGACGATCAGAAGCCTGGCGTAATGGTTCGCAAGGAGATCTCTTAAGAGCCCTAATAGCCCGAACCATGTTCCACGGAGGTGGTCTCACTTCCGACTGGGGGCAGGTAAGTTCGTAGTTTCGTATGAGCGAAGAAAGATCCAGCGAGGAGGAAATGTCTATTCCTTTCAGCCTGCTGGAATAGTGGCATCAAGGGGAGAGGTACCTCTCCCACAACACCAACCACAGAAGACTTCACTTCGCCTGGTAGACCCCTGCGGATGACTTTCGCAGGTGTCGAGACATCCGCGCCTCTCTCTGTGAGGAGATGCTGGATGGTCTCGAGGCGTGAAGCAGAAGCGATGCTACGGCTTGTGGTAGATGTTGCAGTGTGGTTGTTTGAGTACATCGTGTCGTGGGGGAATCTCTCTCAGGAGTTCTGTCAGGAGATGCAGAAGTTCCGGGAACCACTCTGCATGATGCCGCAGCGGAGCTATCAGTCATCGACAGGTTGACCGATAGTCTGGTCTTGATGAGCCCCCTTCTCAACAGACAGAACGGTGGGAAGACGTAGACGTCGATGTTGTCCCAACGTTGTAGGAAGGCATCTTGCCAGAGTGCCTTGGGGTCTGGGACTGGGGAGTAGTACAGCGGCAGCTTGAAATTCAAGGCTGTCGCAAACAGGTCCACAAGGTCAGGACTTGTTGGCTACCAGTGGGGGGCGAAGACCACTCGGTACTCTCTATCTGTGAGGCCCTGCTCAGACTTATGGAGAGCACATTCCTTTGTCCGGAATGAAGCGAGCCGATAGGGTATTGAGTGGACTTCGGCTCATCTCAGTATCTCTACTGCAAGATGAGAAAGTTGTTATGAAAAGGTACCTCCCTGCTTGTTGAAACAAAGGGCACTACCGTGGAGTTGTCGTTCATGGAGTGACTCACCAGAGTCTGTTGGAAGTGTTGAAGGGCCAGAATACGGCCTTCATTCCTAGCAGATTGATGTGGAGGTACCCTTCTGGTTCTGACCATAGGCCTGATTCAGAACGTGGACCGCCGCCCCCCCCCCCCATTGTTTTGACGAGTCCGAGAACAGCATCAAATGCGGGGGAAGGGCGAGAAGATCCATACCCTTGCAAAGGTTTCCGTAGGTCAACTACCACTGCAGGTCCATTTGTTCCGCAGGTCCCAAAGGGACCAGAATGTCCGGGGAATTGTTGTCTTGATTCCACCGGGACTTGGGCCACCGATGCAGGGATCTCATCCTGAGGCGGCAGTTGGAACTAGCCTGGCCAAGGAGGAGAGGTGACCTAGGAGGCGTAACCAAGATTGGGCTGGATGCTCTCCTCGTCTGAAGAAAGGTTCTGCGACTCTCCTCAGCCTTGCTATCCTGTCATCTGATGGGAAGGCTTGGAGATTGGAGTCTAATATCATGCCTAGATATCCCAGTTGTCGAGATGGAAGCAGAGAAGACTTCTCGAGAATTACCATGTTCCCTAGATCTTGGCAAAGTCCCAGAACCTTGTCTCGGTGTCGAATAAGGGTCGATTACGAGACTGTCTGGGATAGCCAGTCAACCAGAAAACGAAGGAGACAGATACCGCTCCTGTGTGGCCATGAAGATAACAGGGTGAACATTCTGGTGGACACCTGCGGTGCTGTGGAGAGATCGAAACACATCACCTTGAACTCGTATATCTTGTTGTCTAGGCTGAATTTCAAGTACTTCCTGGAAGACGGATGGATTGGGATCTGGAAGTACCCGTCCTGCAGATCCAGTGTTCACATGAAGTCTTGTGGTCTCACTACAAGCCTGATTGACTCTGCTGTTCCACGCTGGACGAAGTTTGTTCGACAAACTTGATCAGGGCTGAGAGGTCGAGACAGGTCTCCAGCCTTCAGACGCTTTCTTACAAGAAAGAGTTGACTGAAGAAGGCGGGGGGGGGAGCCTTCGATGACCTTTGGAGAGCATTCTTCTAGAGCATGGTCTCGATTTCTGCCCGAAGGGCTAGCCCCTTTGCCGATCCCATGGCAAGAGCTCAGCGACACTGGATTCGCTGTCAGTGGAGGTAGAGATGTAAAGAACGGGACGCGATATCCTTGGCTGATCACGGAGACCGTGCAGGAATCGGCCCCGAGTTGCTACCACCTGAGCGCGCAACCTTAGGCATCCCCCCACTGGGTACCATGCAGGGGGGTTGCCAATCCTAGCATTTGCGGCCTCGGTCGCTCCCTCAGGATTATTGCCTCCCCAGGAGGACTTCCCGCCCTTCTTGTCTCTGATAGGAGGGGGCTGCTGTTTAGACACCTTGTCTTAGCTGCCGGGGCCGGTTCCGATGTCCAAGGTTGACGAGGCTGTTGTTGAGGCGCTGGAGGCTTGTAGGGTCTGGATGTAAGCACCTTTGGAGGAGCGAATCGTGATTCGACTTTCTCCACCTCTCAGCTGTCCGTTCCCCGTCCTTGGGTTCAAAACAAGGTCTTTCCAAGGGTGGAAGAGTGTCTGAGCTTGCCGACATCCACAGTTGGGACTACCGAGAGGAACCTCTTGGTCACTGCATCTCAATGCTTCAACATCGAGTTTGCCCCCAAGTTCAAAACTTGGTGAGCCGGGAAACGATGGTGCTCGTGCCCGAGAGGAGGAAAGTTTCCATGACCTTTCTGGAGCTCTCCTTGGACAAATTCTCGGATAGCAACAGGATGCCAAGAGATCCAAGCCAGACGACCAGCACACTTTGCGGCTTTCTCCTGGCTTAAGATCTCCGAAGACGAGAATGTCCCCTGCCGGGCGGAGAATTTCTCGAGAGAAAAACTCCCTGGTTAGACCCTTCCACGGGCTAAACCAGGTTCCCCCATGATCTCGAAGTACCTCCTCTGCTGACGGCTGACAGACACAGTGTCAGCGACTCCCGCAGGGGGGAAGGGAATCGAACGATCCTGAGGAGTAGAGATGATGGGGCCTGCCTGAAAAGAAGAAGAATGTTACCCAGACCTCTCTGAAGATTCTTCCTGCTCTTGCACGTGCCATGCTCTGCGTTTACGGGGTGAAGATCGTGATCTGGAAGTAAGCGCTCCAGAAGACTCGCCAGGTTGCCTGTGTTGACGGGAATCGCGGTCGAAATCACCCTGGTGCTTGCGCGATGGCAAATCGTTGGTTTGCGCGCGGGCGAACGTGGGTGGGCGTGGGCGCGCAGGCGCGAAGGCAAAAGTGCGCGTGGGCTCGCAGGTGAGGGCGAGCGCGGTTGTAAGGGCGAGCGCGGTTGTAAGGGCGAGCGCTGGAGGTCGGGAGACCGATGGCATGTAGGCGAGCGATGGCGTGTTTTGGCGAGCGACGGCTCGCTGGCCGGAATCGCGCTGGCGCTCGCGCGATGTAAAACCGTTTGTTAGCGCACGGGCGAGCACGGGTGCGCATGTGCGCAGGCGCGCGCAGGAGGCCGGGAGACCGATGGCGCGTAAGCGAGTGATGGCGCGTAAGCGAGTGATGGCGCGTAAGCGAGTGATGGCGCGTCTTGGCGAGCGATGGCTCGTAGGCAGGCGAAGGCGCGTTGGCAAGCGATGGCGCATTGGCGAGCAGTGGCGCGTAGCGATCGATCGCGTACAGGCGAGTTAGCACGTGGGCGCGTAGGAAACCTACGACAATTGAAGTGTTGGCGCGTTGAAAACACTTGCGCAGGCGAAGAATCACGCGGGCGCGTAGGAGATCGCTGGCGCGTAAGGAGAGCGCACGGGTGCCTGTGAGCGCCTGTGCGCTAGCTTAGGTGTCTCCTGGGCGGTGCGGCGTGAAGTGGAAGCGTGCTGGCGCGTTGGCGCGCTGGAACTGGAACCGCGCGTGGGCGCGCTTGGCGCGAAACTTCAGAAGGGCACTGCGAATCCAGAACAACCTGTGAGCGCCTGTGCGCTAGCGTAGCAACTTCTTGAACTGCGCGCGACGAGGCAGGAACCAGGAGATCGTAGAAGCGTAGTTGCGTGGCCAAAAGATATGTGCGGCCAGACGATATCAGCGAGGGTGCAGAACCAGAGAGATCGTCGGCTAGGAGGCGAAGGAATAAACTCCTTGCCTACGCCCAGATCCGAAGATCGTGGGCGAACTGGAAATAAAAGGGTGAACGACCTCAAGGAGAGAGAGAGAGACCGTAGTCAAACTAAACTCCCATGTTCCCTACGCTGATAGACGAAGTTCCCCATAGGGAAGGAGGAACAGCAGAGAAACAGATTAATAAATAAAGTCCAGCGATGACGATTCCCCACGGCGACCGCCGAAGGGACCCCGAAGGACCAAGGGAGAGATCGCGACCCATGAAATGTCACCGTGGTGGCCTGAGACCACACGGAGAATTTGTCGTACAAATGAGTGGACTTCCTACACACACACACAGCACAAACACTGAAAATGAAACTTACTGTATTTCTATACTCAAATATATACATAAACATAAGAATGTTTACATATATATATTAAGTATAAGAAAGACAAAACATTAATGGCTGCGATGCGAGGACGGGACAGAGATGTCTGTTCATCGTCCGAGCCAAAAGTGAAGTGAAGCAGTTTACCGGTGTGTGAGGGGGGGAGGCGTAGCTAGCTACCACTCCCCTACCCCCTTGATAACTAACGCGGGGGTAATACACCCTCGTTAAAATTCTAATGGCTCGTCATTTCAGCTACGCCGAAAGTAAACCCTATGTAAATAGCGTGGTTTGTATTTCGGTTACGGAACAAATAGGTTATGTAAAGATGATACTGTATTACTTACTGTATCCTTATAAATTAAAAGTAAATGAAATAACAAAACAAATCCTTTATTGTTTTCCTAGAACACACGTCACCTAGCCTGCGTAGTTTTGTTTACGCTCATCAGCTGCTCACGTACGAAATACCCGTTCCTCCTCTTTCTTCTTCTTCTTTTATGTTCTTTGATGTTCTTTGCGAGTTTGTTATAAAAGCATAGGATAATGTAAAGGTGGAAAGTGTCATAAAATAATTTTAAAAATATGGGATCTCAAATGCCATGGATGGCAGTGAAGACGATTTATTGTACGAATGCGACGACGAAGCCAAAGTCAAATCACCGGAACCGGACTGGAATCCTTACGATGATGACGCGCGTATATGATAAATCTCGTGATATGTTCGAACAGCTTTTCAAAACTGACAGTGATAACTGTAAGGAGTTTTAGTGGTGTTAGATTTATACATGTCGCAGGTTTGATGTTTAATATTGATTGGAAATAGTTTTACAAATTTTTAGGTTTTAAATGCAATACTGTAATGTACCGTAATTTTTATCGAGAAATAAAGATTGTACCGTTTGTAATCCAAAATTGTTATTTACAGCTAAAAATAATTTTTAAACAAATAAATAATATGATATTCTATATGTTATTACTAACGTAATTAACACTAGCATTAAAATTACTGAAAGGTTAGCGAGAGAAAAAGTTGCTAGCAACGCAACAAATACTCGATGTTTACATTTTCTCAGCTGTGCGCGTATGGTTAAAAGTTGGAATTATTCCTCGAATTTATCATTTATGCCATTTTTGTAGATATGCCAATAATATATACAGTAAAAATGGTTTTATTACTTTCATTATACTGTACATTTATATATTAATGTAAATCATTTCATGTGTGTCGGTGGTTATCGCACCTCAACCTAGGCTAGCCTACTGATAAACCAGACATAGAATTCAAGGTGTAATTTTTATAACGGTAGTATAAGACGACCCCCATGGTTAAATTTTGGAATATAGGGTCGTCTTATACACGGAAATATACGGTAGTCATATACGCTACATGAAAAGGAATGAGGAAAGCGCGCTCTGGCGGCATCAATCCAACATGGCGGACGGATGTGATTTCGCCGAGTAACGTAACAGTAACGAAGGAGAGTTTTGTAACGGCTCCTCCCATACTTGCCACACTTACCCCTCGAAGCGTAAACGCTATGGGGGTGCAAATAGCTATGTGGCGTGTCAAGCATACGTCCCCTGTTATTATACGACTTATGGGTACGTGCGCCAGAAGTTAGAATTCTGTGAAACCTTTAGTTTAATTCTCTGGGAATATCTACTGTAGTCATATATACCCTTAGGAAGCTACTGAAGGAACCTTCCATCAGTACGTCATGGCTCGACCCCAAAAATCACTGTATTGTCCGGTCCCTTACTGTTGGTAACATGACGTCACCAGATATAGGATATGAACTCAACAGATAATTAATCTTTTCTTTATGTACTCTTTACTGAAAATGGATACTGTACTGTATATTATCAATAAAAGACAATAATAATTTACCATAATAAATCTGTTTATTTTTATACTTATTTTTAAGGAAATATTTGTCCTGTTAGCGTACTATTTCCGATAATATTGTGACGTCATCACCATGAAAAAATTATCATAAAGTCAAAGTCATAAGTCGCACATGTCATGAGTCGACGACTACCTGTACTGAATGTGGTTCATAGCCTCTGTACCATGGTCTTGGGTTAGAGTTCTCTTGCTTGAGGGTACACTCGGGCACACTATTCTATCTAATTTCTCTTCCTTTACTTTGGTTAAAATTTTTATAGTTCAAATAGGAAATATTTATTTCAATATTGTTACTGATATTAAATATTTTATTTCTCCTTGTTTCCTTTCCTCACTGGGCTATTTTCCCTGTTGGGGCCACTGGGCTTATAGCATCTTGCTTTTCCAACTAGGTTTGTAGCTTAGCAAATAATAATAATAATAATAATAATAATAATAATAATAATTAACAAACTACCACACCACAATGTGTAGAGTACAATACTCTACCTATACGAAATATAAAGTAGGGCCTACTGTGCCCTATGTGTATAGAGAAGTACATTTTCTATCGTGCATAAACAAAACGTTTTCTTCAACTCTCATATTTTTATCCGTAGACAATAAATAACCTACCCTTTTTTTTGGGCTCAAGCCATGGCGTCCTGATGGAAGGTTCCTTTTTGGTAGCTTCCTTGGGTATATCACTACTAAATATTCCCAGAGAATTTAACCACAGGTTATCACAGAATTCTAACTTCTGGAGCGAGTATCCTAAAGGTTTCCCTTTTAAGACATCGTATATCAACAGGGGACGCATGTATTAACGCGCCACATAGCTATCTACACCCCAAACAGAGTTAATACTTCGGTGTGTAGAGGCGGAGAATAACTGGGGAGCCGTTCCACAGCTAATTTCGTTCGTGGCTACTTTTGGTACTCGAGACGTAAACAAACGGGCGCCATTGCTAAATGACGTCACGTCCGTCCTCATCCTTCTTCTAGTAGCTTGCCTTGCTAAGACGGATTTTCCCTTGTGCATTTTCATCAGCTTGCATCTTCGTTATGTCGCTACCTCCGGCCTCGCCTTCTTCTGGAAAGTTGAGTACAAGGTTCCAGTATTGTTTAAATTAGCTCTGACCGTAAAGTAACTTTTACTTTTCGAAATATTTGATGTTTTGTGGCAGAGCTGTGCCTCCACCGGACCGGCCATTTTATGGCGTCGCTGTTGGTTTTGCATGCCTTATTTAGATAGCCTCAACAGCGTTTTCCGGCCTCATTAACTAATCGATACTATTAGTTATTTAGTCTTCATAGCTAGGAACTTTTATATCGTGTTTTGACGCTCTTTTATCGGTCATCATCTGACCCCATACCAGTTGGCTAGTATAGCCCCTAGGCCAGAGCGCCTATATCAGTGTTCATGCATGATATTTATCAGTGATCCTAGGTTTATTTATGAAGATAGTGGCATTATTTTACAATACTATTGACTGTGATGCAAGTGTTTTCGCCTTCAGGGACCATATAGGGGACAGGTTAGATAGTGTATCTTTCTAACCTAACCTACCAGTAGGACCCCTATATGCTTCCTTCATCCCCTGCCTTAGGGCACCCCCTCTGTGTAGTCTTGCTCCCCCTACCACGTAAGGGGGTCAAGCTCTTATCAGAGTACTATATCGCTTCTCTGTCCTCCCTAAGGGAATGATCCCCCTTAGGGTTGCGTCCGAGAATGAGGAACGGCTAGTCCTTCCTCTATTGCTGGGGCTAGGTCTCCGACCTTTCCTGCAATAGCGATACGTCTTCCATCCTTCCTAGTTCAGGGTGTGACATCCCTGCTCTAGGTTAGGTTTTGGAGAGGTTAGTTCTGTACCTTGCTGAAACGATACCCATGCACCGTTTTCAGACAGGCTGCCTTACCTTAGGCTAGGGAGTGTCCTCCCTTCCTTGGTGGACGCTCTGGTACAGAACCCCCTCCACAGAAGACCTTTCTCTTCTCCCCTCCCCACCTATCTCTTGTATGGCCTAGCCTATGCTTAGGTTAGTCTTTACCCATCTGTCCCCTGTCCTACAACTCCTCCCTAGGGTGGAATGGTAGGGCTACCTTGAGCTCTTGTGTGCAGTCCGCTCTGGTACATATACCCTTCATAGTGTCCTATGGGGTTAGCCACTAGATGCGTTCTGTCTATAGGGGTTCTCCCCCCTCTTGAGTGTTCCCTGCCCTCCCTTGGGCTCCCTTAGCTCCCGGTCCTCTGCGGCCCCCGCTTCTGGGTGATAGGGCTAGCCTCTATCATGGGTACACCCACTCAGGTGGAATGTCTTGGGGTCCGTGGCCGGACCCCTACATCCCCCCTTCTGTCTCTTTCTCTATCCGGGTGCCGGTCCCTTGCCGCCTCTACTGTCGGTGATACCCACCTCCTACCTTGGTGACTTCCCCCCTTTCCCTCTGCGCCGCCAGTCCCCCGCGTGCCGGGGGATTGCCACCTGCCGCCGGCGCCTAGCCGATGGCCTTCCCTCCTTCCTCATAGCCTCAGTCGTCCGTCCACCGGCCGGCCCTCGGAGTGCCGGCAGTGGCCGCTATAACCATCCTTGTCCCTGTCACCAAGCCGGCTACCTCCGGCTGCCGGAGCCGCCGCTCCCTGCCGGCGTGCCTACGCGGTGCCGGCAGCCGCCACCCTGGTATTACTCTTGACTTCTATATTGTCTTCCTTAATGCCAGAAACTCTGCTGGAGTGGCCTCCGGCGTGCCGGCGGTCTGCCGGAGCCTTCCGGAGGCGTCAAGACGACTTGCACCCCCTTCTACTAGCTATCATCTGATGTTGATAGCCCTACATCGCAACCAGATGACTTGATTACGTAAATGGATTGGTATTATCTTACCGTTCTATTAGTAACCATGCTGTCTTCTTGCATATCACAGATTTCCAGCATGCTGTGTGTATCTTAGCACGGCTGGTTGCCGGAAACCGTTACCCTATGGGATCTTCTAGTTCCCAATTCTAGTGTCTGAGTGGCCTCAGTCCTAGCCTTATACCCTTGACAATTTCCAATAGAATTCAAACTGCCCTACGGGCATTCCATGTTGAACTCTATCCTGTGCCTTCGGTCACAGCAGATTGTCTATGGATGAAGGTCACGGTAACCAGCCGGGCGAGTTACACGGAGTATGTATCTATCTCCTTCTTTCCGCCCATTTTCTGTGCATCACACTTAATGTTAAGTTAAAATTAATCAATTAATATTTAACTTTAGTTTAAGAGTCATCCTTATGACTCCCCCATACTCATGTTCTCTTTCTCTTACAGGAGGAGCAACTGAAGTGCGACCACAGCTTCTGTGCAGTGAAGCGCCCGCACTTTTATGGACACACGGCGTGTAGGACCCACGCCCCTTGTGCCAACAAGAAAGGGGATCTAAAGTTCTGGGACCCGCAGAACTGTACGGTCTGCCAGGATCGCCTGGTCGACGCGTTCAACAAACCTCCTTCAGCGGAGGTTAGGGACGCTTCTCGAGAGAAGCTACGCAAGTGGGTGCGTGGCTTCCAGAAGAACGCCACTGGACCGTACCTTGCCACTGAAGACATGAGGGCCTTATTGTTCCCAAAGGCATCCCCAGATTCTTTGGTCCCCAAGGATCAGATCCCCACCGTCCAGATATCGGTGGAACCCGATGTTGTCATGGCCCAGTCCATGCACGAGTGTCGCCTGGATGCCGACAACGAAGAACGTATGTCGGATATTTCGGAGGACACGGAGAGGACCCTCATGGCCCAAGGCGCGGACGACGAAGAGGACCAGGTGGATTACATCGAGTCGGAGCAGGAGGTCGCTCTGCCTTCCACCCCCGCCCCTACTCCTACACCAACGGAAGTGTCTCTCCCGTCTACCTCCGCTATCCCGGACCCCATCCCATCCGCCCAGGAGATGTTCCGCATGATAGAAGCCCTTATGGAACAGAAGCTTCAAGTGACACACGAGTTCATCAGGTCCATGGGAGGTTCCAAAGAATCGAAGAAGATTTCAGTTAAGGACTTCCCGATATGCTCACACGCCAACCCCTGGAGGTATGCTGAGCATACGGTCATCGCAACGGGCAGGATCTTCATCAGCGAGAAGATCGGCTCGGTTGCCCTGGAAGAAGTGGAGTTCTTCCCGAGCTTTGAGGCTTACCCGGACTGTTACGTCCGGCTTCGATCCGAACCTGCCTCTAAAGAAGAGACCGAACCTAAGGAGGTGATAGTGTTCGATCCCCCGAAGGCCCAGGCTATGCTAGCCAACGCTTTTAAAAGTAGGGGTTTTACCTGCTCAAAGCTTCCGGCACTGAGCAAGAAGCATCCTACTTACGTCGCACCCGACGACGCAGTCCTTCCCTTTACGGAAAAGGCCTTCGCTGCGTGTCACAAGGCAGTGGAAGAAGGGAAGCCCTGTCATGCACTGGAGGAGTGCAGACCCTTCTCCATGGTGACTCCCCCCGACGTTCAACACTGGAAGGATATCCAGCATACCTTTGTGGTGGGAAAACTAGATCCTGACGAGGCTGGACGTCAGTTTAATGAAGACCTCCCGAAACTTAATGACCATCTCCTTCGTCGGGAACAAGACACGAAGGAAAGGCTCGCAGCATCCATGTCCCTCCAAGTACAGTTTGACGTCATGGCTGGAGACACCAGAGTCCCCGACCACTACATGGTACTCGCCAAATCGCACATGGCGACTCTGGTAAAGGATCTGTACAACTTCATGAAGGCTCGGAGAGCCTGTCGCGAATTCGTGTTCTCAGGGGCCACAGTGAGACACGAACCCCGGAGGCAGATTTCCTCCAATATCTGGGGTAAGCACTTCTTTCCCTCCGACCTTGTGAAAGAGATCACCGACAAGGCCGCCACTGAGAATAGGAACCTTCTCAACAAGTGGGGCATGTCGAAAAAGAGGAAATCCTCTCAGGACGATGGCCCTCAACCTAAGAGGAAATCCTTTAAGCCAAAACCCCAGCAACGTCAACAGAGACGGCAGTTTCCGGGACCCGCTACTCCCCAAGTGGCTGCTCAGCCACAACAGACCTTTCAGCTGGTCACCCAACCGGTTTTGTCCCAGTCACCGGTTTTCACCCCTGCCTTTGAGCAACAGACAACTACCTTTCGTCCCAAAGGTAGAGGCTCAAACAGAGGTGCAGGCAGAGACGCATCTCGCCGTCCCTCCAGAGGCAGAGGAGGAAGGGGAGCTAGCGGCCGAGGCAGTAAGCCCTCGGGACACCAGAAGCAATGAAGTGCTTCCAGTGGGAGGAAGACTCCGCCAATTACAGGATCGTTGGACCTTCGATCCCTGGGCACACAGCATCGTCAAGAAGGGTCTAGGCTGGAGTTGGACTCAACCACCCCCAACCTTCCAGCAATTCTTCCAACAATCAACCCCCCTTCTGGAAGAATATGTCCTAGATCTCTTGAACAAGAAGGTGATAAGGAGGGTAAAGTCAACCAGGTTCCAAGGGAGACTGTTTTGCGTCCCCAAGAAAGACTCCGACAAGCTCAGAGTCATTCTGGACTTATCCCCCCTCAACAAGTTCATAGCGAACAAAAAATTCAAGATGCTGACTCTTCAACAGATAAGGACCCTTCTGCCTCGAGGTTCTTACACGGTCTCCATAGACCTGGCGGATGCCTACTGGCACGTTCCAATGAACCATCACGCTTCCTCCTACCTAAGATTTCGAATCCAAAGGAAAAGCTACGCCTTCAGGGCCATGCCCTTCGGCCTCAACGTGGCTCCTCGGATCTTCACAAAGCTGGCGGACGCCATAGTACAACAGCTCCGCCTCCGAGACGTCCAGGTGATGGCCTACCTCGACGACTGGCTAGTCTGGGCTCCATCGCCCGAGGATTGTTTAAAATCCTGCAGCAAAGTCACCCAGTTCCTAGAACACCTGGGATTCAAGATAAACGCGAAGAAATCTCGCCTCTCTCCAGCTCAGAAGTTCCAATGGTTAGGAATCCAGTGGAACCTTCAGTCACACCGCCTTTCCATCCCCCAGAAGAAAAGGAAGGAAATAGCAGGGTCTGTCAGAAAACTGCTGAAATCCAAACGGATCTCAAGACGCCAGCAGGAACGAGTTCTAGGCTCTCTACAGTTCGCCTCTGTGACAAACCCAGTGCTTCGTGCACAGCTAAAGGATGCCGCGGGAGACTGGAGACGTTCTGCATCCATCGCTCAAAGAGACCTCAAGAGACGGCTCCCAAACAGACTTCGGCTTCTCCTCAAGCCGTGGTCGGAAGCGACGGCCCTGAAAAGGTCCATCCCTCTTCAACACCCACCTCCATCACTCAACATCCACACGGACGCTTCGCTGGAGGGTTGGGGAGGTCACTCCCACCAAAAACAGGCTCAAGGCACATGGTCTCCCCTATTCAAGACGTTTCACATCAACATCTTGGAGGCCATGGCGGTCCTTCTAACACTGAAGAAACTCTCTCCGCCTCCCTCGATCCTTATTCGTCTAACCCTAGACAACTCGGTGGTAGTTCGATGTCTCAATCGCCAAGGCTCAAGATCGCCCCAGATAAATCAGGTGCTTCTGACAATCTTCCGTCTGGCAGAGAGGAAGAAGTGGCACCTGTCTGCAGTTCACCTACAAGGATTCCGCAACGTGACGGCGGACAAGCCCGATAGAGTCGGAATGGTCTCTAGACGCAAGATCATTCTCCTTCATCTCTCACCAAGTCCCAGAACTTCAGATCGATCTCTTCGCAACGAGCGACAACAATCAACTTCCTCGATATGTGGCCCCGTACGAGGACCCCAAGGCAGAGGCAGTGGACACCATGTCACTGGACTGGAACAGATGGTCCAAGATCTACCTGTTCCCTCCCACCAACCTTCTGCTGAAAGTCCTCTCCAAGCTGAGAACCTTCAAAGGGACAGCGGCCCTAGTGGCTCCCAAGTGGCCCCGAGCAATTGGTACCCCCTGGTCCTGGAGCTGCAGCCCACGCTGATCCCTCTCCCGGGCCCAGTTCTCTCCCAGCAAGTACAGAAGTCGACTGTCTTCGCTTCATCATCGAAAATCAAGGACCTTCACCACATGATTTTCTCTCCCTAGCCGCGAAGAAAAGGTTTGGGATCTCGAAGAAAAGTCTAGACTTCCTCGAGGAATACAAGACCGAATCCACAAGACGGCAATACGAATCATCTTGGAGAAAATGGGTCTCATTCGTCAAGGCAAAAAATCCTACGGAAATCACCATTGATTTCTGCATGTCCTTCTTTATTCACCTTCATGGACAGGGCTTGGCAGCCAATACGATTTCTACTTGCAAATCGGCCTTGACTAGACCACTATTGTATGCCTTCCAGATTGATCTGTCTAGTGACATCTTCAATAAACTGCTGAAAGCATTCGCTCGTCTACGCCCAGCACCCCCACCGAAACCGATCTCCTAGTCTTTGGACAAGGTGCTCCATTTCGCCTCCAACTTGGATAATGATTCATGCCCTCTCAAGGATCTGACTCAGAGAGTTATATTTCTTTTTGCTCTTGCTTCAGGAGCCAGAGTCAGCGTAATAGTGGCATTATCGAGAGAAGAGGGTCATATCCTGTTTACTGACTCAGGAGACCTTACCATCTTCCCGGATCCGACGTTTCTCGCCAAAAACGAATTACCCACCAAAAGATGGGGCCCTTGGAGAATATGCCCCCTGAAAGAAGATGCCTCTCTATGCCCAGTAGAGAGCCTCAAGGTCTATCTTCGCAGAACTTCGGACTTTGGTGGAGGCCAGCTCTTCAAAGGAGAAACATCGGGCAGCGACCTGTCACTGAAACAACTAAGAGCGAAAATCACCTACTTCATTCGCAGAGCGGATCCTGACAGTACACCCGCCGGTCACAATCCTAGAAAAGTTGCATCGTCTCTGAATTTCTTTCAGAGTATGGATTTCGAAAGCCTTAAGAGTTTCACAGGCTGGAAGTCCTCGCGTGTTTTCTTCAAACATTATGCGAAACAAGTGCACGAGGTCAAACATTTTGTGGTAGCCGCAGGTAGTGTTATGAAACCTGCACCTAACTCTGCATAGAAAAGCGAGTTACTTGGGACTCTAACTCTTCGGGTGCCTATGTTGACCCTCGAGTGATACGTAGTGATGTCGAAAACACTTAGTGCTTTTCATATAACTGTTCTTATCCCAGGTGAAATGTCATAGTCGTTACACGAGTGCCGCATGCCTAGAGCATGATGTGTTTTATTTTAAAGACTGACGTTCCTCGAGAACGAGTGCCTACTAATAAATTTGAAATTCTCTTTCAGATTCAAGAGCAAGTCTTTCATTACTATGTACATTATAATTTGTTGTAAATTAACTTTACATTTATTGCAATTCATTTATATTTTCTGCAATTGTGAAATAAAATTCTTATTTTATTACTTGTGCGTCTCAATCCGCTCCTACTTATCCTATGAAATACATGTCTGTCATACTTTTATTATCCCCTTCCTCTTATGGTTGATGAAGATACTAAGGTCTCAACCCTTATTATATATTCACCTGTGCAATGTAATATTCCAATACGAATACTTACTCTCTTCATACCTTAGAGACGAGACACTTCTCCATTAACATACAGTGCCTAACCACCACTTGTCTGCCTTTGAGAATGTTCCTATATGAATGCCAACCATTCAGTCTTGTCTCCAAGTTTATCAGGTTCTTCTAGCAAGGTGAATAGCCCTTCGATAACCACTTTGATCTCGGCATGGCCCGTGGGAACTTCACTGCCAGGGGGGCAGGAAGGTCTCTTCCCTACGGTTCTTCTATTAAGATTACTATGCTACCCTGTTCAAAGCCCTTGGCACTTACTCAAACAGGGGAAAATCTACCACGATACATTGATTCTCTAGTATTCTTCCATCAGGACGCCATGGCTTGAGCCCAAAAAACGGATTTTGAGCGAAGCGAAAAATCTATTTTTGGGTGAGATAGCCATGGCGTCCTGATGGACCCTCCCTGCTACTTCGTCCAGTTTTTCAGGTCCCACCCTGCTCTGCTGTATCATGGCGATCGGCAAGCAACTGGCTTCAGGATGAGGACGGACGTGACGTCATTTAGCAATGGCGCCCGTTTGTTTACGTCTCGAGTACCAAAAGTAGCCACGAACGAGATTAGCTGTGGAACGGCTCCCCAGCTATTCTCCGCCCCTACCCACCGAAGTGTTAACTCTATTTGGGGTGTAGATAGCTATGTGGCGCTTTAATACATGCGTCCCCTGTTGATATACGATGTCTTAAAAGGGAAACCTTTAGGATACTCGCTCCAGAAGTTAGAATTCTGTAATAACCTGTGGTTAAATTCTCTGGGAATATTTAGTAGTGATATACCTAAGGAAGCTACCAAAAAGGAACCTTCCATCAGGACGCCATGGCTATCTCACCCCAAAATAGATTTTTCGCTTCGCTCAAAATCCGTTTTTTATTACACAGTCGTATTTTAAGCTATCGTATTGTAATACAATACAAGCAAGATTTCTTGCTGTTATTATGTATGTGAATGTACGTATAATTATACAGTATATTATGGGTGTTAGTAACTATGCACCTCTGGCACACACAATATTCTCTAAATTACGGTTTTGTAAAATCAGTAAGAATACAAAGTTAGATGCGCAGAGAGAGAGAGAGAGAGAGAGAGAGAGAGAGAGAGAGAGAGAGAGAGAGAGAGAGAGAGAGAGAGAGAGAGAGAGAGAGAGAGTTACAAGGATTCAGGGTGTCTCAAAGACTTTTGAGCCCATCCGCAGTCTTCATTTTCTCTTTGGTAGAGCAACTTAGTTAAGCACTTACAGGGTTCTTATGATCTTGTCTAAGTTATTCTTCAACTCGTTTACCGTGTTATTGCTTCTTACTACATCCGCTGGAAGTCTATTCCAAGTATTTACTATTTTGTATGTAAAAAAGTTGTCATATTGAGTGGTGTTGTATCTTTTCAATTGCAGTTTGTATCCGTTACCTCTAGACTGATTTGTGCTAGGCATGAACAGATTGTACGGATTGTTGTAATCTACATTTGTTATTCCTTTAATAATTTTAAATACCTCTATAAACTGTCCCTTTAGTCGTCGAGTTTGTAGATCGAATAAGTTCACACGTTCCATCCTACGTCAATATCCAGATTGCCTTAGGGTTGGAACTAGTTTGGTGGCCCTAGCTTGTACTGCTTCCAGTCTATCTATAGACTTCTGAGTACTTGGAGACCAGAATTGGACTCTGTATTATGGATGTGGTCTTACTAGTGATGTGTACAGCTGTAGTACAGTGTCTTTGTTTCTGTATTTGAATTGTCTCCTTTTGTAACCTATTAGTTTTTGTGCTTACTTCTAAGCTTTTATGCTCTGTTTGGTGAGCTTCAAATCATTGCTAATAATAATACCAAGATCTTCCCCACACTTTCTACTTCATTAGCCACCAGCAGTGAGTAATCTGATGGTGGGTTACTATAACCTAATTTCCAGAAAACTTTCAATCAATCAATAACCTAATTTATGAGAGAGAGAGAGAGAGAGAGAGAGAGAGAGAGAGAGAGAGAGAGAGAGAGAGAGAGAGAGAGAGAGAGAGAGAGACTTACCTTTCCATTTTGTTGTTGAGTAACTTTCTAAATATGAGAGCATTTACTTCATCGAATCTTTGACGTCACATAGTCCTTGGAATGTGTCTTCAACCAATGACCTAAAAATATAATTTCAGTTAGTGATATTAGACTAGGAAATTATGGAATGATTGCTAATTCTTATAATTTGTGACCATATGTCATTAACAACGTAAAACTTTCAAGTTGAGGACGGAAGAGAATTTTCACTAGAAATACAACTAGGCCTACAGTACAGTAGGCCAATACATAAATTGACTTAGAAATACTGTAGTAGATATTCCCACACTGTACATGATACAATGTTCAAATTCCATTATAGATTTCACTGAGAAATCATTAAACAAAATATCTATATTGGAAGACATTTTCCGTAAAGTATACTTTTCCAGTTACTTCATAAAATTTTGATATTTTTATTTTTCATTTAATTAAAAATGAAATTTTTCCTTTGACTTTCCTTAATTTACTTTGGTTGACATGGTTATTTTATCCAGTCATCTCTATAAAAGAAAAAAATAGCGATTTAAATTCCATGTACATTTTATATTATGAAATTTGAGGACTTTCATCAAACAATGTTTTTATGATCATCTTTCGTGTATTACAGCATGGGAATGGTTTATTGTATATAAATGAAATCTTTACAAGAGTACCAAACAAAAATTAAAGTGTATTATTGAAATATCACATACAGAAAATGTAGTTGGAGCCAAATAAGTGCTTTTGCTAGTCATCTTGATGATTTTTATAGGAGAGTGCTTAGTACTTGTAAGTATTTAGGGGTTATCGTGACTACCTGTGTCACTGCCTTAGAAGAGAAATAAGACATTATAAGGTAAAATATATTGACACAAAGAAAGGAGACTTTGCTTTTAGATTTCAAATAGGTTAAAATTTAGTTAAGTAAAGATTTTGTTACACCGCAGAGGCCGAACTTCTACAAGAAAAAAATAAAAATCAAGTGTTTAGAAAAAATAAAAAAGATCGTCTACTGACGAAATATAATTACACTTGAATCTTGGTATCAAGACACTGATTTTCTCACACAGCACAAGCTCTGGACGACGTTCGGTTATTTCCGGAGAAGTTTTATAGGCAATCTCGTTTCCATATATGGCCATGTGCACGTTACCCAACGTAATTTTACTAAGGTATTTCTGCTTTGAAAGACATCAGGCCATTGCAAATTCTTATAAATCAAAAGTCTCAACTTGGGTACCTTTGCTCTGAAATATGTGGAGCCATTAGAAATTTTCATTTATCAAAAGGCTCAACTTTGGTACCTCTGTTCTGAAAGATGTGGAGTCACTGAAATTCTCTTAATTCAAGAGTCATAACTTGGGTACCTCTGCTGTAAAAGATGTTGTCATTGAAAACTCTCATAAATCAAAAGGCTTAACTTGGGTAAATCTGCTCTGAAGGATGTGGAGCCATTGCAAATTCTCATAAATCAAAAGGATTAATTTGGGTAAATCTGCTCTGAAGGATGTGGAGCCATTGCAAATTCTCATAAATCAAAAGGATAATTTGGGTAAATCTGCTCTGAAGGATGTAGAGCCATTGTAAATTCTCATAAATCAAAAGGATTAATTTGGGTAAATCTGCTCTGAAGGATGTGGAGCCATTGCAAATCCTCATAAATCAAAAGGACTAACTTGGGAAAATCTGCTCTGAAGGATGTGGAGCCACTGCAAATTCTCATAAATCAAAAGGCTTTATTTGGGTACCTCTGCTCGTAAAGATGTGGAGCCATAGACAATTCTCATAATTCACTACATAACTGGGATACCACTGCTTCGAAAAATATGGGATCATTGAAAAGTCTCTTAAATCAAGGGGCTTAATTTGGATACCTTTGCTCTGAATGATGGAGGTTTAACTTGGATACCTTTGCTCTGAATGATGGTGGCCCATTGAAAAATTTCATGAAACAAAATGCTCAACTTGAGTACCTCTGCTTTTCAAGACGTGGAGCCAATGAAAATTCTCTCAAATAAACAGATTTTGAGCGAAGCGAAAATTCTATTTTTGGGTGAGATGGCCATGTCGTCCTGATGGAAGTTCCTTAAAGTAGCTTCCTAAGGGATATATGTACTACAGTGATTTTCCCAGAGAAATTTACCTTTAGGTATCCAAAATTCTAACTCATGGCGCGAATATCCTTAAAATTTCTCCAAAGGATATCGCATAATATCAGCGGACGCATTCTTGACACGCCTCCCTAGCAATCTGCACCCCAAACAGTGTTTTGGCTTCGAGGAGGATGTGGCAAAAGGGAGCCGTCCAAAGGCTCTTCCCGCTCTCGTAATACTATTGGGAATACAACAGCACCATTCCCACGACAGCGGGCATTCCTTGTAGCATTCAGCGTGGTGTTACAGATACAGTACCACGGGAGGGATACTGTGAAGATCTTTTCTTTTAGAAGAGATGGGTGGGTCCATCAGGACGACATGGCCATCTCACCCAAAAATAGATTTTTCGCTTCGCTCAAAATCCGTTTTTTGGGCTCAAGCTATGTCGTCGTGATGGAAGCATACCAGAGCATTAGTGTATCTGTGGATTTTTAATCAGTGCCTTAACCTTATAGCAACCTTTTCTATGGTCATGGGGACCACATGAGACAAGGGACGTTACCGTTATTCGTCACCATCACTAATCATAAACAATGTTAGTGCTTCCTGCCTCCTACAGGGAAGACTCATTCTAGACAGTAGAAAAGGGATCTTGAGGTTAACATACATAGTATGACCAAACATAAGTACACACTGAATATACAAATAGTCTCATAGTTGTATATTTGCTAAAATAACATCAGTGTCTCTTATATCTATTATTTGATGCATACAAATATATGAGGGATACTTACTTTGGTAAGTTGAAGAACTCTGGCATGTATACATACAATTGTCTGGCGAAGGTGAACGCACTACATTCTAATTGACATTTATTATTAATAAATGACTAAAAGATGTTCGGTAAAACAAATGTAGTATGACAATGGGATTATACCTGTAACAAGTACAGAGATTATATTTCCTTCTTGAAGGAAGAAAGGATGAGTGCCACTCTCAGACTGAAGAAAATTATAAAACAATTTCTCTTCATAATTCCTGTACTGGTTACTTCTATCTGCACTGTGTACTTCGTACACCGGCACTAGTGCTATCTGTATAATTCCACACTGGGATTTTGAACAGAGCCAGTGTTATCATGGTAACACTTAATTAAAAGAAGTAACACCTAAGAAGGGTGACCTCTTCTCCCTTTAATTGACAGTCCCAGTCAATTACCTGTTCATCGTAGAATTAGACGGCAGGTTAAATATTCTACCTGGCGTCACCACATATTGCTTCAGATCATGGATTTGTCTGGCATAGTGTATGGAGAACACTCTGGATGACTCTCATCCGTTACATGTGCGAGGACATGTGAGGTCCCAAACCAAAAACTGTTTACTACAGTAATTAGGGGGCCGGTTTTAATACACTACCTGCCGCCACTACAAAGTGTTTCAGTTCATGCACTTGTTTTGCATAGTGTTTGTAAAACACTCTGGATGATTTCCATCCAGTGTATGAATGAAGGCGCTCAAAGTCCATATACTGAAAGAAGTTCAGTGATGAACCAATCTTTCTCGGATCATGACCTGCGGGAGTACTGTCCGGATCCGCTCTACGAATAAAGTAGGTGAGCTTCGCCCTTAGTTGTTTTAAGGATAAATTTGATCCAGAAGTTTCTCCTTTAAAGAGCTGTCCTCCCTTGAAGTCTGAAGTTCTACGAAGATAGACCTTTAGACACTCTACAAGACATAGAGACATCTTCCTTCGGAGGGCAGATTCTCCAGGGACCCTACCTCTTAGTGGGTAGCACGTTTTTAGCGAGAAAGGATGGATCAGGAAATAGATTCAGTTCTCCCACTTCCGTAAACTGAATGTGACCCTCATCTCTGGATAGGGCTACTATTTCACTAACTCTAGCCCCGGAGGCGATAGCGAACAGAAAAATAACCTTTTGGGTTAGATCCTTAAGAGAACAATCTTCATTGTTCATAGATGAAGCATAATATAAGACCTTGTCCAAAGACCAAGAGATGGGCTTTGGTGGTACCGCAGGCTTAAGCCTAGCACATGCCTTCGGAATCTTATTAAAGATTTCATTCGCCAGATCCACTTGAAAGGCATATAGGAGAGGCCTAGTCAAGGCTGACTTGCATGTATTTATCGTATTGGCCGCCAGACCTTGGCTATGAAGGTGGACAAAGAAGGACAGACAGAAGTTCATTGAAATTTCTTTCGGTCCTTTTGCTTTGAAAAAAACAGAACCCACTTTTTCCAGGAAGACTCATATTGTCTTCTAGTTGACTTGACCTTGTATTCTTCTATGAATTCTATATTGCCTTTTGAGATCCCAAACCTTTTTCTAACCACTAGAGCGAGAAAATCATGAAATGAAGGGTTTGGGTTCTCTGTGATAAAACAAAGGCAGTTAATTTCTGAATCTTTGGAAATATACCTAGGGTCAGAGCTAGGACCAGCCTCATCTAGTCTATCAGCCCCACTAGAGGATCCTCGTATGGGGCTATATAGCGAGGTAGTTTCTTGAAGACGCTCGTGATGAAGAGGTCGAATTGTAGTTCCGGAACTTGTTCCCATCTGGGAGGGAATGTCTGCGCCCATGGACCATTCCAACTCTATCGCTTTGTATCGAAATAGAGTATCCGTCACATCGTGGATCAGTTGTAAATGGACTGCTGGTAGGTGCCGTACCTTTAAGAGAGGGATGGGTAACTTCACCAAGACTGAATGAGACGTTCGAATGTGACGTCTTATTATCGCTTCGGTGTCCCAGATCAGTCGTAGGGAGCCTGACCTGTGTGGAGGGGGCTTCCCCACCCATGAAAGGACCAGCAGAGTCTTGGGACTTTCGTGCTCTAATTTCTATTAGAGAAGCAATTAAAGAGGGACTGATCTCAGTCTTTTTTTATCTCTTCAAGTGTTTGATGGGCGTTTTCTCCAAGCTCTTAACGCATCTTTCCGGTGTGCCCTTAGCACCAGGTCTGTCACTATAGCGAACTGGGGAAAGTTTAACGCTTTTCCCCGTTGGCGTTTTGGAATTCTGACTGAATACCTGAGTCTCTTGACAGACCTCAAGAGCTCCTTTTATATTTCCAAAGGAGAGGAGAGTTGATGTGACTGAGGGCTTCGATGGTTTTTTAAACATAGAAACCCCTGAGATGGAGAAAGTCGAGACTTCTAGTGACTGAGGGCTTCGATGATTTTTTAAACATAGAAACCCCTGAGCTGGAGAAAGTCGAGACTTCTAGAAGCCTTTCTTGCATCCGTGATGTCCCAGGAACCGGGTCATCTCTTTGAATGCACATTGGCCGGACGCTTCGGGTGCTGCCCACTCCAGCCTCTTGATCAGGTATATCAATACCTGAACTATTTCTAGGCTTGAATTTGATGTGACTAAGTTCGTTAATCCTTTGAAGATACTTAGAACTGTGAGTCCGACACGTATCTTCCTTAGGATGAATGTTACTCTCTGTAACATGAATTCTAGATAGGAGAAAGGGGGGTGGTTGACAGGAAGGTTCCGAAGGACACCTTTCAGGTCTGACAAGACTACGAACACCCTTAATTGGAACAAGGTCCATATGCTCAGAAGGATTAACATTCAGAACTTGCTGTTTTTTATGAACTTGTTGAGTGGCGACAAGTTCAGAATGGCTCATTGATATCTTGAGTCCTTCTCGTGAACACAAAGCAGCCTTCCCTGGAACTCGATGAGGTAAAGTTTTCTTACTACCTGTATGCTCGCTCTATAGCTCTCAATTATACTCCTCCAGGAGGGTTTTGAACAGTAGGAGAAGCTAAGGAAATGATGGTAGGGACATTTCTGTTTCCCATCAATGGCTCATCTTGAATAGGCTTTGGCCCGAAGGATCGAAGGTCCTGCGATCCTGAGGAAAAGTTCCTCCTAGCCGAAGCGTCTTTATGCTTCGAGTAGTCAGTAGGCTTAGACTTTTGACCATCTGCCTGTAGCATCGTGGTCACTGGAATAGTGGGATGTTGTTGAGCAGCCCGGATATTTTCAGCATTTCCAATCTTCTTTTTAGGTTGGGGACCCACAACCACAGAAGATTTTCTCTTTGAAGGAATGCTCCATTTTTGGAGAAGACCTATGTTCTCCATGGTGGCGTTCTTAATTACTTCCTTAGTGACCTCGTGTGGGAAGAGGTCTTTACCCCAGATGTTGGAAGATATTAGCTTCCTTGTTTCGTGTTTTACTGTTGCATCAGCGAACACAAACTCTACATGCTCTCCTAGCCTTCATAAAGGCGTAAAGGTCCTTCACCAAGATAGCCATATGCATTTTGGCTATGACCATGAGCATGTCTGGGGTACTCAGTAGGTTGAACACAACTCTATGTAGTTTTGTAGAGAAAGGGATGTCGCAAGTCTCTCCTTTGACCTCTGTTCATTACACAAGAGCAACTCAGACAATTCAGGGAGACATACCTTGAATTGTTGACTTGCGACGTCCTTGTCTAAATTTCCTACTGAAAATGTCACATGGCCTTCCTACCAACCCTTTTCCTGTCCGGGAAAAGCTGGTGACAAAGGCTTGCACTCATCAAGTGTGGGACATGGCTTACCCGCCTCTACCGCTTTGGCAACAGAAGTAAATGCCTTCCCCATAAAGGGAATGAGAGTGAAGTAGGAGCAAGAAAGGAAGGGTGTCCGTTATTCAATGAGAATACCTTCGACTCTGAATAACCTGCCATTCTTAGACTACCTGAAAGGATAGTCTGTGCCTTATCATGGTCGAGAATCAAGACCTCCTTTGGTTCCGTTCCTTTTCTTGACTTTGGTTCGTACTTTAGTCGAACCCAACAATTGGGGAAAGCATCAAAGCTTGGCCAAAATTGAATTTTGTCCAAAGGAACAGCACCTATTTTCTCTGAGATGCAGAGATTGCCATTTGAAATCGGCATCTGCTCCGCGAACCTCCAGGGATTGGTTATGGAGCATGTTGGTAGGTCTTGATTCATGGGTTGTTTGACAGACCCCTGGGAAGCGACAAGAGAAACTTTACGAGGATCTATCTTGCATTTTACTTCCTGCTTTTCGTTTTGTCTACGAAAACTCTCTATTTGATTCTTCAGTTGGATACATAATTTTACCACATTACCTAAATTAGGGGTAGAAGACGAAGATGTCGACATCGATGGCTCTAAAGCCGGCAAAGGCGTAGGAAATTCAGACGCAACATTTTCCTCTTCTACCTTGGGGCATTTCTTGCCCTTAATCCTAAAGCTTTACTGGCCGTCAGGGGATGTAGTTAGCTCCTGAGGCACTACTGTTTCCTCACTTGCTTCTGGAAATAGTAGCTTATGCATCCCATCATTAGGTAGGAAAGGTCCCGGAGAGATCTTTTGAAAGCCTCTCACCCAATTGCGTTATTTATATTGAGCTGTATCCCTAGTCTCTGTAGACTTGGGATTTTCAAAACCTTTGGACATTAATGTCCGACATATATTGCAAACCTGTGGGTTCCAATAATGTAGGGATCCGGAAATAATATTGCAGGGGGCATGAAACCTGCAAGTATAATGACCGTAAAAATACTTACTCTTGGCCTTGCAGAGGACTGCAGCACAAGGTATCTGGTGTTCCTCCTGTAAAGAAAGGAAAACCAAATGAGTATACAATGGATTATCTCCTTGACAATCAACATGCAAATGTCCTTTACAATAGAGTAGCTTAGGATAGTAAGCTATAAAGGGATAGTAGGAGATACATACTTATGTACCCCTGTGAGCAAATGCTGTTGACTCCCCTCAGTATTAACTACATGGAGACTTCTCTATAGAGTAACTCCAAGTAGAAGGACTCTTACCCCTAGGGGTGGTAGGGAAGTATCAAATCACTGTCCCAAATTAATGTTATTACTGTGGGGTCAGGATGACTGATTCTCGATCAGAATATTGAAGAAAACTATTCATTCAATATATAAACGGTACCAGCAGAATGCTCGTACAAGGGTACCCAAGCTATGTCAGAAATACTACTGTATCATGGTACTGTAGTTTTCTGAATGCAGTAAGTCTATAGTGCAATTTACTGGCTACTGTACATCATGTATTGTAGTCTAGTCATTATGCTGCCTTCATAGTACCATATGACAGTATGGTCCATCTAGCATGAGGCTAGCTGGACTAGGGAAATAAAGACACATATTTGCATATCCCACTCAGCCTATTTGCTGTAGTCTTCCTACTATATTAAAATATAGAGTTTCCTGATCAGGGAGACTCAAGGAAGAAGGCTCCACCCTTTAAGGGTTAGGAGTGTATTACTCCTGCCTTGAAGTGTTTAACATTGTAGGGCAATCCTAATACTGATTTCTAATCAGGATATTGAAGAAATCATATTCATTCAATATAGGATTGGGCTCAGCAAATGCCTGTGTTGGATATCCAAAATATATTGGAAATAACTACTAGTATAAACTATATAGTAGTTTTCTATCTGCAGTATATTCTATACTGCAGATATACTGGCTGCCTGTATAATATATACAGTAGTTTGGCCGGCATAGCTAGGTCTTGCCGGCATACCCGGCATGCTAGCTAGAGAGAGAGAGAGAGAGAGAGAGAGAGAGAGAGAGAGAGAGAGAGAGAGAGAGAGAGAGAGAGAGAGAGAGAGAGAGAGATAGCAAGGAAAAAAGGCTACTCCTTACTGTGAATGTATACAGTAATTAAGGATGTAAAAGTCTAATATGACTGCCTTTTTCCAGAAAGAAGGTTCTAATAGAAGGGGAGAATATACCATTCAGGCTTCCATGCAGCTACAGTACTGTTGCCGATAAGGTACCGCCGATACACTGCCGGCCGGCAAGTCCAGCAGTACCAGTACAGTCGGCGTGCTGCCAACTGAGTCAGCACTATCTGTGCCAGCCTGGCCGGCAGTACCCCAGCAACAGGACCTGTAGCAGCAGTCCAAGAGAGGACTGAAGAACCTTGGGAACAGAAGGGACTTCCCTCTCACGGCCATCATGGTCGTCGGCAGCCAGATGGCTGCCGGATAGGCCGGCAGTTGCCGACAGATGATGTGGTTGGCGGCAGTATGCTCTGCCATCGGCCAAAGACATGACTAGAGAGGGAGTCTGGCTGGCTCCGGCAACCTACCAGCAAAGGTAAGGTTGCAAGATGCCGGCCTAAAGAAAAACAATGGCTCAGCCATCAAATGTGGACAGAGAGGTAGGGAACAGGGTCCTGTAACGAGTGTGAAAGGAACTGGCAAAAATTGTCAGTCCTACCAGCTGTAAAAGAAACTGTTTCGGTATCGGCAGAATCCCAGGGGAAAGGAGAGACTCAGTTCTCCATCCCAAAGATTGCCGACACAGTTAAAGGATGGCGGCACTGCCGCCTCCTCTCAACAAAGAAGAAACAGAATTCCAGTGCCACATATCCTAGGCTAAAGAAAATTACTCTTCAACCCAGAGAACTGTGGCATAGGACTAGTCTTTTAGTCGCAAGGAGAAGATGGTATCCTACCATAACTTTAAGTGCGGCTAATGAGGGCTAACCTCCATTGCCGGCCAGGTGGCCACCTGGCCGGCAGGGGAATGTTGGTATCCTACAACCCATTCGCCCTGCCGGCAGGTCACCAACATAAGACTAAATACTCTGAGATTCTGACTAAATCCCAAAACCTGATGGTATACCACAACCAACGGTTAAGGGAAGAGGCAGGACAAACCCTAAGTTAGCCATGTCTGAATAAAATTCAAGGCACGGCTATTAGGGTTGTAGCCTGAGGCTACACTCAGAGGGAAAGAGATTACCCTTAAGTCTCCGATGAGACATGTAATGTTTCATAATATTCTAGGAGGTATCAGTCTCCACTGAATGAAAACAATACACGAGGGTAACCGGGGAAAGTCTGAACGTATAGTAAAACGTCTAGGTAAGGTTACCTAGGCTATACGAGATCTCGGTTACCGAAATCACCGAAACTCTAACTATACAATTGACAGAGAAAAGGGGGGAAACAAAAATTATGCACATTATCGAAACTTTACAAGAATAATTGCCTAAATAGCTAAATAATTAAAATAATTAAATAAAGCTATTAAAAACTGGAGGTCGTTCTGCTATCTAAATAACACATGCCTAACGAATGACGGCGCCATGGCGCCTCCAGTAACTGGCCTAGCTCATAAACACAATAAAATACTCTAATTTCATTGTGAAACAGGAGCTAAAATATACTCATAGTAAAGACCCGATACTCAACTTTCCAGAGGCGGAAGAAGATGGAGAAAGCATAATAATAATCCTGTAGAACGATCGAAAAGTTAGATCACCAGGAAATATCACCGAGCGAGATCGCTACAAAAAAAGGAATGCCCGCCGTCGTGGGAATGGCGCTGTTGTATTCCCAATAGTATTAGGAGAGCGGGGAGAGCTTTTGGACAGCTCCCTTTTGCCACATCCCCCTCGAAGCCAAAACGCTGTTTGGGGTGCAGATTGCTATGGAGGCGTGTCAAGAATGCGTCCGCTGATATTATGCGATATCCTTTGGAGAAATTTTAAGGATATTCGCGCCAGGAGTTAGAATTCTGGATACCTAAAGGTAAAATTCTCTGGGAATATCACTGTAGTACATATATCCCTTAGGAAGCTACTTTAACGAACTTCCATCACGACGACATGGCTTGAGCCCAAAAAAGTTTTTACACTGA